>NC_029792.2:24544162-24552763 GCF_000816755.2 Arachis ipaensis
AAGGTGGGTTAATTAACGGAAAGCATGACAAGTCAACGCATATTCTACACAATTCAGGATTACATATAAGTTCTTGAATAACAACTTGCTCCTGAAATAGAAATCTGAGTTTGTAAATTTTTTTTTATGTATTTAAAAAAGTTTGAAAGTGGGTCAATCGGGTTTGGTTGGATGGTGAAATGGAAATGAACTAAAGATTTTAACGAGGAGGTTTTATAGATAATGGGGTGTCTCTTCATTAACGATTTCTTAGTCTTTTTAGATTAGGTTACAGAAGTTAGGAGAATTACTTGGTTGCGAGCAACATTTATATAATTAAATAAAGTTGGATATTCCTTATAGGGAACAAAAAAAATCCGAAAGTATACTTAGTATTGGTAATTAATTAGGATAACGACCGATGCCTAATTTTCCTAAATTTGTATTAGTTAATAAAAACGTTAACCATATATCATGTAGAGAAACTATACTACTGTTTCGCTTGAATTTTAATTTTATCTCTATAAATTTATATCAAAATCTCAATTTGAATAGTAAATATGACTCTTTTTTATGGATTATTTTTAGGATTTAGAGATTGTATTTAATAGAAATATAAAAAATAATTAAAAATATTATTCGTACACTAAAATCAACTACTAAAATCAACTACTAAAATCAGTTATCAATATATTTATGTATAAATATACGTGATTTAATTTATTTTTAATATATTTTTATATTTCAACATATATTTATTAATAATTATAGAAAGCAAAAAGTAAAAAAGAACAAGTAAGAAAACATAAAAAAATTACAAGATCTTGAATTAAAATGTGTAGACATTGACAAATGTTTGAATGAAAATGACAAAATCTAAATAATGAAAAAAAAGATAAAACTGAAAGACAAATCGAGTCAAAATTAAAAGAAATATGGATCCATGACTCATATTTCTCTGTATCAGTGTGACTAAAAATTATTAAAGTAAATGAGTATGCATAAATATGCTCTCTTAGTTTATTAAAACTAATTCTATAAAAAAATTTTAAATTAATTGGTATAATCTTAAATTTTAAATAAATTTACACTTCAAATAGTTTTGAGTCTTGGATTTTAATTAAATTTATATGTCAAATAGTCTTAATTTTTTTGGGCTTGAAGTGAACTTGAACAACTTTAAAAATACTTGAATACTAAACATAAAGTAACTTGACCATAGGGGCGTGCATGGCCCGACCCGGCCCGAAGATCCGGCCCGGTCCCGAATATTTTAGGGGCTAATTTGATGTGATTTTATCGGGTCTAGGGCCGGGTATGGGTCTCAAAAGTAGACTCGATCATTATTTCGGGTCGGGTCCGGGCCATAGTTCGGGTCACCCGAAATCGGCCCGGTGGCCCGGTCATCATATAAAATTAATATTTTGTGTTATTAGTGATGGATGATGGCTATTATTATGTGAAATTTAAGTATTGTAAACCTTAATATTTTGTGTTATTAGTCATTATATATAAGACTATAAGTTAATGTTTTATGTTTAAAATGCATAAGACTTTAGACTAATGCATAATCTTGTGTTATTTGTATTGATTTAAATATTTGGTGTTATTAGGCAATATTAGTATTGATTATGGTTATACTTTAATTTTAGAGAAGAGTTAGTTCTTATTATATTTTTCTAAGTGAATTTTACCATGTCAAATAATGGTTGGAGTTTTGGAAATTTGGATATTTTTACGTGCTAACTTACAAGAAGGTATTAAGGTAATATAATGTTAACGGCCCGGTTTTCACCCGGTTTTTACCCGGTATAATCGTGGCCCGAAAGTGTATAGGTTTCATCGGGTCTAGGGTCGGGTTCGGGTCTAACAAATAGGCCCGTTATATATTTCAGGTCGGATCTGGATCACATCAAACCCGGTTTCACCCGACCCATGCACACCCCTACTTGACCATAAAATCTGATTTTTTTTTTCAACTATAATATATTTCATGCGCATATAATTTTCGACTTTAATTATAAAATCTTTATATATCGATCAATTGTGTCAAATTTTTGGCACAACTACTATTAAGCCTACTCAAAAGAATGTTCTGTGTTTTGAAAATCATATTTATCACTTACGCAGAGCTTAATTATTTCGTTGAAGAAAAAGAATAGCTCTATCAATATAATGTCGTAGATTATTTGCTGGTTATTGACCATTAAATAGAGGACTTAAACAAGTTTCTCGGGGTGGTTGGGAATTCCTGCAACAATTGCGCCATTTATTTGGTTTGGTACTCTCATTATTTGAGATTTATTTATTTAGAGAATGTCAGAATGTGGTGAAGGGAAGACTTTTCAATTTTCACCATAGAAATTATGGAATTCGGATAGAGGGTAGACAATCAGAGATCACACTACTCCCCATCGTATCTCATATGCATAAACATATATCTTTAAGTCATTTCAGATTTTTTAGACATATATATGGACATCAAATTTTTTTTTTTTTGAGCGTTTGGATTTTAGATATCATATTATATTTATAAATTGTAATAAAAATATTAGATTCTGGACCAATAATGGGAGGCGTTTTTTCCGGTCTTTAGAGTTAGACGTATTTTTGGGTCTAAACTCGGAAAGTCCTTAGTTGATAAGTTCCTTTAGTTTTTGGTCAAATTTACAGTTTTATGTTGTTGCCATATTATTGGGGCCATGGAAGCTATCTCACAATCTAGAAGATGCTAACATTACTTATAATATAAGATCCATCAGCTTACCGAAAAAAAAAAATATATGATCTATGCTGTCGTAATTCAACTGTTCAGTGAAAATAAGATCTTGAAAATAAATGAATAAAATAATTCTATACTCAAAAATAAAATAAAAATTTGGCTAACTCACTTGAATTTTCAAATGATAAATAGTGTGAAGCAACGTCACCTTAACTTTTGGAGACTTTCTAACTTAGTTTTTTTATTAGTTAAAAGTTAGAACTATAAGCTAAATTTATGGGACTTAATATTCTCATCTATATAATTATCGATCAATAAAGTTTAACTATTTTTTTTGAAAGAAGAAGCTCAACACAATGAGTGGAGCAAGGAGAGTAGCAAGAAAACAAAACAAAAAATGTAATCGAACCAATCGATCTAACCATAAATACCCCTCTGTCATCTCCGACATTGTCATCAATAACTAAAGGGATCAGCACCTAACCACTCAGTGTAACTCTAGAAGGACAAAATTATAATCTCCTATACTCCTTTTTCTTTATTCTGAAAAATTCTTTGGTTTCGTTCCAACCAAATGTTCCACATAATCGCACAAAAGCACACCATCCATCTTTTGTGCTCCTCCTTTCTAGTTGATACCTCAGTCCAACTCTGGAAGTGCTCCTTGACTGCACTTGGGCAAGTCTATTGTAAACCAACATAAGATATCCAAACACACCACACCTGCCAAGAAAAACTATAACAAAGAAATAAGTGGTAACCATTTTCATCGCCTCTGTTACATAATACACATAGAGTATCTTGTTGGTTAATAGCCCCGAGCCGATGCAGTCTCTCCTTTGTATTGACCCTGCCAGTCAATCCAAACCAGATAAATAACTCCACTCCAGGAAGGACAAGCCCTTTCCAAATCGACCTAGTAAAGCTGTAACTTGATATATCCTCCGGAGCCATTTCCACCTGCAACACCTGCACAAATGAGTTAGTAGAAAAAATACCTTGTTTATCATATTTTCACATAACTCTATCCTCTCTCCCAACTGCAAGTTTGACTAATCTCAAAGTATTATGAAGCCGTTCACTAAATCCAACTCCCATTGGAATAGTTCTCTCCTCCATTGGAAGTTTCATATCCAAACTAATCCATCCCAAAACCCACAATCCCCTATCACTGATCCTCTTTGGTTTGAAACAGAGAAGAGTCTTGGAAATCGAACTTTCAAAGAACCTCCACTAATCCAGACATCCTCCCAAAACTGAGTACGTCTCCCATCGCCCACCTCCATAGCCAATCCAGTAATCATCTTCTGCCTAACTTCTTGATTCTTGAACTGTAACTGACAAATATCCTTCCACGGACCCCCCGAATAGGTAATTTCTGAGAGGATAGCAACTCATTTGAATTCAAGTTATTACAGGAGCATACCACCTTCTTCCACAACGGACACTCTTCCTTAGAGAACCGCCACCACCACTTAAACAGAAGGACTGTATTGCGTATCATAGCATCTCCAACTCCCAACCCGCCTAACCTTTTAGGAGCCTGCACCACTTCCCACTTCACCAAGGCCATACCAGACCTCCCATCTTCCTTACTCCATAAAAAACTTCTTTTCAAGGAAATCAATTTCTCTGCAACAGCTTTTGGCATCTTATATAGGCTCAAATAATAAACTGGAAGGCTATTCAACACAGATTTGATAAGCACCAACTTACCCGCTTTATTGAGTGCCTTGGCTTTTCAGAGGCTAAGCTTCTCCTCTACTTTATATATTATTGGCTTCCACGTCTTAACCAGCATTGGGTTTGCTCCTAATGAGATGCCCAGATATTTAACTGGAAGGGAGTCTTGCTTGCAGCCTAACACACTACACATATGCTGTACCCACTGCTCATCACAGTTAATAGGAATTAAACTCGACTTCTCAAAATTAATACTTAATCCTGACATCAACTCAAAGCACCGAAGCAACCTCTTGTAATTCTTGATGGTCTCATCATTAGGAGGGCAGAACAAAATAGTATCATAAGCAAACTGGAGATGCAACAACTCAATCTGATCTCTTCCAACCAACAATGGTGATAAGTGCCCATTTCGAGCTGCTTCTTCAAGCATTCTATGTAAGACATCAACAACGAGTACGAACAAGAACGGAGACAAAGGATCACCTTGTCGCAGGCCCCTTTCCATCTTGAACGGCTTAGAAGGCGAGCCGTTTATTAATACTGACATAGAGCACGAACTCACACACTCTATAACCCATGCCCTCCATCTCTGTCCAAATTTCATCTTCTGCAGCACAAGGTCTACGAACTTCCACTTTACTCTGTTATATGCTTTCTGGAAGTCTAACTTTATTATTGCCGCTTCCATCTTCCTCATTTTGATCCACTGAACCATTTTGCATGCGATAAGCGCCCCATCGTGAATCTTCCAGCCCTTGACAAACGCACTCTGTGTCTCACCTAGACACCTATTAATCCTGGCATAACTGCTCTCATCCTCCTACTAGCATTTTTGAGATAACCTTATACACACACCCCACTATACTAATCAGGTGCAAATCTTTGATTTCCTTAGCACCAGTAAACTTAGGGATCAGTACCACCCATGTTACATTAACATTTGTCGGCAACCTAGAAGATTGGAAGAAATCCAGCACCTCTGTCGTGAAATTAGAGCCAATTTCGCCCCAACACTTCTTTATGAAATTCATGTTGTAACCGTCACTTCCTGGAGCCTTGGACGATTCACAATCCCACACTGCCTCTCTAACCTCCTCAGGTGTTGGTAACATCTTTAGAGCCATAGCATCCTCCTCGTCCATCCTTTCCACCAGCCCATCTCTGAACCCTACCATCGGAGACTTCTCTTGATGATATAACTCCTTGTAGAACTCCCTTATGGAAATCTTAATCCTCACTTGATTCCTTATCAACCTTCCATTAATGACCAGAGCATCAATTCTATTATTCCTCTTTCTCGCAGAAGTTAAATTATGGAAATACCTCGTGTTTTTATCCATGTGCCTCGCATGCCTAGACCTTGACATCTGTTTCCAGTGTATTTCTTTTCTCACATACCACTTCTCGCAGCAAGTAACTAAGGCCTTCTTCCTTGCTTCCACTGTTCCATCATACGTCCCATTACCAACCATGTCGTCAATTTTCTTAATCTCTTATTCAAACTTCATGATTTTCTTGTCCATGTCACCAAAGTTGTCTCTGTGCCATCTTCCCAAGGGACCCGTCAATGCTTTTAATTTATCAGTGAATTGTATATCTCTCAACCCTCTCCATTCCTCCTTAACCATCCTTAGAAATCCTTCATGTGTAAACCACGAATCAAGGCTACGGAACGGTCTCGGTCCGTCCCTTATCCTCTTATCTTCCACTATAATAGGGCAGTGATCTAACAAACCCCATGGACCGCCTCTTAAGCGAGTTTCTAGAAACGCCTCAAGCCATTCTGGGCTAACCAGGGCTCTATCAATACGGCTACAAGAGCGTCCTTTAAACCATGTAAACTTCCAGTTAGCAATTGGCAAGTCCACCAATCCCATGTCATTTATCCAATCCTTAAACTCTTGCGCTGACAAAGACAAGCTATCAGTGCCTTGCCTTTCTTCCACCTGTGCAATTTCATTAAAATCTCCCAAAAAATAAAAGGGGCCCTGACACACACATAACTTAACTCCTCCCACACAACAAGTTTCTCATCTCTAGCATGTGCACCATAAACCAAGAAGAAAGCACCGTTAATAGAATTCTCCAACAGAATACCTTCCACACACAACCATCTCTCACCTTTATAGCAATTTTTAATTTTAAAAAAACCCTCATCCCACATTAACAACAATCCACCAAAAGCACCGTCAGATTCTACATACTCCCACCCCGCACAACCGTTACTCCAAATTTTCAAAACATCAAACCTTGCCACTATCTGTCTTTTGGTCTCTACCAGTCTACCAAGATCAATAAAGCTGTGCTACCAAATAAAATATTTAATCAAATTCAACTAAATTATTATAATATATTTTACATTTAAACACACACTCTATGTTATCGTATTCATCCACATCTTCTTCTTACACTCCTACTTTTTCTTCTCCTCTTCCTCCGTTCTCCTCATCTTTCTCTTTCATTATCGTCGTTGTCGTCGTCACCACCACACCACCACCTTCATCTCCTCCTCCTCTCTCTTTTTTCATTTGAATTTTTTCGATCTCCTCCTTCATTTTCCTCCTCCTCATCCGTTAATATTATTATCATTATCGATATTGTTATCGTTATTGTCATCATCGTCGTCTTCTTCTTATACGTATAACAGTTCAAATTCAGAATGCACCGAAATTCCTTAATGATGACAAGACACAAACAAACCCAGTTCAAAATAAATTCAAACCAAAAGTGCATCTTATTTAAATTCAGAATGCACCAAAATTAATTAATGATGACGATATATAAACAAACTCGGTTCAAAACAAGCATAGACTAAGTGCACCTTATGTAAATCCAGAATATAGTGAAATTACTTAATGATGACGACACACAAATAAACTCAGTTCAAAACAAGTACAAACCAAGTGCACCTTATTTAAATTTAGAATGCATGAAAATTACTTAATATTGACGACACAAAAATAAACTTAGTTCAAAACAAGCACATACCAAAAGTGCACCTTATTTAAATCTAAAATGCACTTAAATTACTAACTAATGATGACACACAAACAAACTCAGTTCAGAACAAGTATACAAAAAAGACTCAATCAACCATAAAAATACATTTATATAAATTTAAATCCAGAAAAATCTGTATAACTCAAAACTTGGAATTTTTTATTTTAATAAATAAAATAAATATAATATTTACCGAAATAAATATTTTTACGAGAATTTACCGATTTAAATTTTCTTACCATATCTCGTTTACAGTGTAAACGAAATAATTTTTCACGTATGTAAACGAGATATGGCAAGTCAAATTAACACGCGTTTACAGTGTAAACGAGATATATGTATTTTTAAAAAAAAAAATTGAAACTAAAAACTTTTAATATTATCAATAATCCAAACTTTTAGCATGCAATTAGTATATAAAAAGATTAGTAGAAGAGATTAAAATAGATATATTTGATCAATTAGTACTCAAAAAGAGAGATTATTTAATGAGAAGCAATAATATTGATCATTATGATATTGGTCATTATGATAACTACATGAGAATTGAAACGGTTATCTCTCTTCATAACCGTTTCGGGTACCCGCGGGTTCGGGTACTCCTGTCACTCTTAGTCCCATCAATCTCTCCTAATAATTGGCAAACAGTTATTTTTGTTTTTCAAATTTAAGTCAATCCAATTGAATCATAATTTAAACTAAAAATTTTTATGTACTCTTTTTTATTACTAATTGATATTATCAATAGTGGGCAGCATATTTGCTTTCTTTTATATTCACCTACTTTTTTCGTTTTTGGACGGAAGTACATATAAATTTTATTTGTTGCATGGGAGTACACAAAAGTTGGAAATATAATTTAAATAAAAAAATTTCATATTATATACTAATAGAGTAGTAATATACATTAACTAGGTCATTAAATAAATCATGTGTATTTAAATTATATTTTAAATTTTTAAACAGTGGGTAGTTAGAAAAAAGATAACCGTATTAATAGTGAGGAATTTAATGGTTTTCAAGTAAACGTGTTAATTCCTATCATTTAAAATGGACTAAAATTAATCAATCATATCTATTTTAATCTCTTTTACCAACATTTTTATGTACCAATTGCATAGGGGTGGCAATACTACCCGAACCCGCGGGTACCCACCCCGCCCCTACCCACTTGGGGCGGGTTTTTAGCAGGGCGGATTCTTGGGAGGGGCGGA
>NC_029792.2:24552866-24559449 GCF_000816755.2 Arachis ipaensis
TCTCTTATTTTATCTTTTCATGATTCTTCTTGTTTTACTTTTTTAACAAGAATAAAAACAAGAAAAAAATCAAACAAAGCAAAAAAAAAAAAAAAAACACATAATACTGCAAAATAACTAGAAAGAGGAGAAGGAAAAAAGAAACGCAACAATAAAAAAAAGACGATGAGAAAGAAATACTCAAAGAAGAGAAAGAAATGCAAAAAAAAAAGGAGGCCACTCAGATAAAGACGTCTAAAATATCCTTTTTTAAAGATGTTTTCATGTTGTGCTTTAATTGGTTTTTGTATAATTTATTCGGTGTTCCTCATCACATATTATTAAATTCCTCAAAAGATTTTCTTTCCAAAAACAATAAAAAATATTATTTCTAATTAAATTTCGAATATTTTTATTTTAAAGAGTTAGAATATTTTAACATCATTTTTTTCGTATCTTTAATTTTTAATTGAGTCTTTGATTTTTTAAATTATAAACCTTATTTATAATTAAGAGTAATGTTTTAACACCACCAATTAATCACACATATAAAAATACAAGAACAATTCTATTGTCATAATTATAATCTAACTTTATAAGCAATACAATATGTAACACCCCAACTTTAAATTCACTAAAAATTCAATTCTCATCCATTGCTTTTTAAAAGTTCATGTACTTAAACAAGACTCTTCCAGATTTCTAGAAAACTAAATTTTAGACTATTACCATGTCACATGTAAAAGTTATGAGGTTAGGAACACAGCCCCGCCTTATACAAATCTGTTTTCAAAATCCAGCAAGCAACTCTTACTTTTTGCAACATATCTAATTGGTTAAAAAGATTTTTGACACGAAATTTAAACTGAATATTTTAGACACATAAATCTTGAGACTGCCGTTGGTTTCAGCCTAATTACTCATCAGAATTATAAGTTAAGTGAGTTGGAAGTTGGTGCTTCTGCAGTAAAGAAACAGAATTTTCTGCTGAAACCATCAATCTTCAAAAAATCATTTCTCCCAATCCACTTATCAATTAATTCTAAAATTTTTACGAGATATTAAAAACACATTAAAGTTTCATAGAAAAATAATTTCATAAAAAATTATGATCTGGAATACTCCCAGAAATTCATTCATTCTGCTGCCAATTATGCAGAAATTGCAGAAATTCTGCATAATGCACTTCCAACAACCTCACATGCCAAATCTTATGTTCAAGCCTAAAATTCATCTAAAACCATAGTTTTACCTTTCTTTTGACTAACTAAAGTTTCTAGCATGGTCAGCATAGCTCTAAGAGGTTATACTCATTAATTTACCCCTTTTTACAAACACACATTCATAACTCAAATTCACTTTTCTGCATTTTTTTCAAACATAACAATTCATATAACCTAACCATCATTCAAACACATACTAGAGCCTCCTTTATCATCAATCAAGCATATAACAGTTTATCTCTTCTCATCACAAGTACAGCCACAAGAATAGTAATCTATTTGTCCTAACCCTTACCTCTTTTAAAGTTGGAAATTCTATTTTTACTTCTTTCCGAAATCAGAACCCTAAGCGTATGGAGTTGGAGCTTTGGCCTCTCTTTCAAGAACGAATGGCCGACCTCATCTCAAGCAAGGGAAGAGTTCTTGCCTACGGTCACTACTGTTCTAGCAAGAATTGAAATTAGAATGGCAGAGGTGGAATAAAAGGGAAAAACAGAATTTGAATCTGAAGAAGAGGAAGAAGGAGAGTTGCTAGTTCTCACCCAACAAAGAAGCTTCGAAGATTCAGAGTGATGAGAGGTGGGGTGCCTTCCTTCTTTCTGTGGATGGCTTCTTCCTTCCCCTTCAGTTTCGTTTTGCTTCCCATCTCTGTTCTTCTCCTTCGTTGTGCGTGTTTTGGTTCAAAGAAAATAAGAAGCACTATTAACAAGAGATAGAAGAAAAGGAAGTGGGTGAGGCGGTGCATAAGGCTTCGTGGCTTCTCCTCACCTCAACAAAGCATCAATGCATGCTTGAAGAGGTGTGACCATGGTTCCAAACGGCGCTGAGAGGAGAAGTGATCAGGGTTAGATTTGTGTAGGAAAAGTTTGGTTCGGTTGAACCGGGAAAAGGAAAAGAAAACCGTGCTTTTGAAAAAGAGGAAGGAAAAACCGAGTTAATGGTTGGTAACACTTTTAGGCTAATTTCTCAACTAATTCATTGTCTACGCTTTATATTTTCATATATCTAATCCTATGCGCGCCAGCGAAAGCTGTAAGGAATCAGAAATCATAGGCCTCATGGGATAGGGTGGTTACATTCTACCCCCCTAAAAAAAAATTTTGTCCTCAAAATTCCGTTACCTCGAGTGTGGGGATCGGTTTTGGTAGTATTTCCCGCATCCAAGACAAACACTTTTCCTGACTGTTTGATGAGCGGATAATTTATACGCTTTTTGGCATTGTTTTTAGTATGTTTTTAGTAGGATCTAGTTACTTTTAGGGATGTTTTCATTAGTTTTTATGTTAAATTCACATTTTTGGACTTTACTATGAGTTTGTGTGTTTTTCTGTGATTTCAGGTATTTTCTGGCTGAAATTGAGGGACTTGAGCAGAAATCAGATTCAGAGGTTGAAGAAGGACTGCTGATGCTGTTGGATTCTGACCTCCCTGCACTCAAAGTGGATTTTCTGGAGCTACAGAATTCTAAATGGCGCGCTTCCAATTGCGTTGGAAAGTAGATATCCAGGGCTTTCCAGCAATGTATAATAGTCCATACTTTGCCAAAGTTTAGATGACACAAACTGGTGTTCAACGCCAGCTCTCTGCCCAATTCTGGAGTTCAGCGCCAGAAAGGGATCAAAAACCAGAGTTGAACGCCAGAAATGGATCAAAACCTGGCGTTCAACTCCACAAATGGCCTCTGCACGTGGAAAGTTAAAGCTCAGCCCAAGCACACACCAAGTGGGCCCCGGAAGTAGATTTATGCATCAATTACTTACTTCTGTAAACCCTAGTAGCTAGTTTATTATAAATAGGACCTTTTACTATTGTATTAGACATCCTGAGTTTTATCTTTGGATCATAGTAGTCTTGGTTACTCTGGTTCCCCTCTGGGGCCGAGACCAATGAACTCCATTCACTTTTGTATTTTCAACGGTAGAGTTTCTGCACTCCATAGATTAAGGTGTGGAGCTCTGCTGTTCCTCAAAGATTAATGCAAAGTACTACTGTTTTCTATTCAATTCATCTTATTTCGCTTCTAAGATATTTATTCGCACTTCAACCTGAATGTGATGAACGTGACAATCATCATCATTCTCTATGAACGCGTGCCTGACAACCACTTCCGTTCTATATTAGAATGAATGAGTATCTCTTAGATTTCTTAATCAGAATCTTCGTGGTGTAAGCTAGAATGATGGCGGCATTCAAGAGAATCCGGAAAGTCTAAACCTTGTCTGTGGTATTCCGAGTAGGATTCAATGATTGAATGACTGTGACGAGCTTCAAACTCGCGATTGCCGGGCGTAGTGACAGACACAAAAGGATAGTAAATCCTATTCCAGCATGATCGAGAACCGATAGATGAATAGCCGTGCCTTGACAGGGTGCGTTGACCATTTTCACTGAGAGGATAAGATGAAACCATTGACAAGGGTGATGCCTCCAGACGATTAGCCGTGCCGTGACAGGGCATTTGGATCATTTTCCCGAGAGAAGACCGAAAGTAGCCATTGACAATGGTGATGTATCACATAAAGCCAGCGATGGAAAGGAGTAAGACTGATTGGATGAAGATAGCAGGAAAGCAGAGGTTCAGAGGAACGAAAGCATCTCTATTCGCTTATCTGAAATTCTCACCAGTGATTTACATAAGTATTTCTATCCCTATTTTATTAATTAATTTCGAAAACCTCATTACTATTTTATATCTGCCTGACTGAGATTTACAAGGTGACCATAGCTTGCTTCATACCAACAATCTCCGTGGGATTCGACCCTTACTCACGTAAGGTATTACTTGGACGACCCAGTGCACTTGCTGGTTAGTTGTGCGAAGTTGTGAACCATGGTATTGGCATCATGTTTTTGGCGCCATTACCAGGGAAAGAAAGAGCGATGAATTTTACATAATTAAAGTGTAATCACAATTTCTGCGCACCAAGTTTTTGGCGCCGTTGCCGGGGATTGTTCGAGTTTGGACAACTGACGGTTCATCCTGTTGCTCAGATTAGGCAATTTTCTTTTTGTTTTATTTTCAAAAATTTTTCAAAAATCTTTCTTTTGTTTTCGAAAAAAAAATAATAAAAATAATATTTTCAAAAATAAATTATTCTATGGCTTCAAAATTTTTAAGAATGAATTCTAGTGTTTCATGAAGCATGTGAAGCCTGGCTGGCTGTAAAGCCATGTCTAAATTCATTTGGACTGAGGCTTCCAAACCATCAGCATAGAGGCAAGTTACATATTTGATAAGTAATAAGCAGTATATTCTGATATCTTTCTGAAGCTTGGCTGGCCATTGGCCATGTCTAGTATTTTGGACCGGAGCTTTCATTGAAAGCTTGGCTGGCTAGTGAGCCATGTCTAATTCCTGGACTGAAGCTTTAGACCAAGAATGCGAGATTCCTGGAATTCATATTAAAAATTTTGGAATCCTTATTTTTTCTTTTACAAATAATTTTCGAAAAAAATCCAAAAAAAAAATTAGAAAATCATAAAAATCAAAAATATTTTTTGTGTTTCTTGTTTGAGTCTTGAGTCATGTTATAAGTTTGGTGTCAATTGCATGTGCATCTTGCATTTTTCGAAAATTTTCATGCATTCATAGTGTTCTTCATGATCTTCAAGTTGTTCTTGGTAAGTCTTCTTGTTTGATCTTTGCATTTGCATGTTTTGTGTCTTTTCTTGTTTTTCATATGCATTCTTGAATTCTTAGTGGCTAAGCATTAAAGAATTCTAAGTTTGGTGTCTTGCATGTTTTTCTTTGCATAAAAATTTTTTTCAAAAATATGTTCTTGATGTTCATCTTGACATTCATAGTGTTCTTGGTGTTCATCTTGACATTCATAGCATTCTTGCATGCATTCATTGTTTTGATCTAAAATTCTGATGCATTGCATCATTTTTCTTATTTTTCTCTCTCATCATAAAAATTCAAAAATAAAAAAAATATCTTTCCCTTTTTCTCTCTCATAAATTCGAAAATTAGATTTGACTTTTTCAAAAATTTTTAAAATCTAGTTGTTTTCATGAATCAAATCAAATTTTCAATTTAAAAATCTCATCTTTTTCAAAATCTTTTTCAAAAATCAAATCTTTTTCAAATTTCTTAGTTATTTTCGAAAATTTCAAAAATATCTTTCAAAAATCTTTTTCTTATTTTTACATCATAATTTTCGAAAATAACAATAACAATTAATATTTTGATTCAAAAATTTCAATTTTGTTACTTACTTGTTAAGAAAGATTCAAACTTTAAGTTCTAGAATCATATCTTGTGATTTCTTGTGAATCAAGTCATTAATTGTGATTTTAAAAATCAAATCTTTTTCAAAAACTAATTTCAATCATATCTTTTCAAAATATCTTTTCTAACTTCCTATCTTCTTATCTTTTCAAAATTGATTTTCAAAATTTGTTTCAACTAACTAACTAACTTTTTGTTTGTTTCTTATCTTTTTCAAAACCACCTAACTAACTCTCTCTCTCTAATTTTCGAAAATATCTCCCCCCTTTTTCAAAAATTTCTTTTTAATTAACTAATAATTTTTTTATTTGAATTTTCGAAAAACTACTAACCTTTTTCAAAACTATTTTCGAAAATCACTAACTCTTTTTCAAAAATTATTTTCGAAAATCCTTCTCCCTCATCTCCTCCTATTTATTTATTCATCTACTAACATCTCTTCCTCACATCACCAAAAATCCGAACCCTCTCTCTCTCTCTCTGAGTTCAGATTTTCTTCTTCTTTTCTTCTACTAACAACAAGGACCTCTATACTGTGATATAAAGGATCCATATTATTATTATTATTTTCTCTGTGCCCTCTTCTTTGTCATATGAGTAGGAGCAAGGACAAGAACATTCTTGTAGAAGCAGATCCAGAACCTGAAAGGACTCTGAAGAGAAAATTAAGAGAAGCTAAATTACAACAATTCAGAGATAACCTTTCAGAAATTTTCGAACAGGAAGAGGAGATGGCAGCCGAAAATAATAATAATGCAAGGAGGATGCTTGGTGACTTTACTGCACCTAATTCCAATTTACATGGAAGAAGCATCTCCATTCCTGCCATTGGAGCAAAAAACTTTGAGCTGAAACCTCAATTAGTTTCTCTGATACAGCAGAACTGCAAGTTTCATAGACTTCCATCTGAAGATCCTTTTCAGTTCTTAACTGAATTCTTGCATATATGTGATACTGTTAAGACTAATGGAGTAGATCCTGAAGTCTACAGGCTCATGCTTTTCCCTTTTGCTGTAAGAGACAGAGCTAGAATATGGTTGGACTCTCAACCCAAAGACAGCCTAAACTCTTGGGATAAGCTGGTCAAGGCTTACTTAGCCAAGTTCTTTCCTCCTCAAAAACTGAGTAAGCTTAGAGTGGATGTTCAGAC
>NC_029792.2:24559492-24564021 GCF_000816755.2 Arachis ipaensis
GGCCTTTACATCCCTGCTGATTTCATAGTCCTGGATACTGGAAGAAAGGAAGAGGATGAAATCATCCTAGGAAGACCTTTCCTAGCCACAGCAAGAGCTGTGATTGATGTTGACAGAGGTGAACTAGTCCTTCAATGGAATGAGGACTCCCTTGTGTTTAAAACTCAAGGATCTCTCTCTGCAACCATGAAGAGGAAGCATGAAAAGCTTCTCTCAAAACAGAGTCAACCAGAGCCCCCACAATCAAACTCTAAGTTTGGTGTTGGGAGGCCACAACCAAACTCTAAGTTTGGTGTTGAACTCCCATATCCAAACTCTAAGTTTGGTGTTAGAGAGTCTCAACAATGCTCTGAACATCTGTGAGGCTCCATGAGAGCCCACTGTCAAGCTATTGACATTAAAGAAGCGCTTGTTGGGAGGCAACCCAATTTTTATTTATCTAACAATATTTTTCTTAGTTATATGTCTTTATAGGTTCATGATAATGTGGAGTCACAAAATAAATATAAAAATTGAAAACGGAATCAAAAACAGCAGAAGAAAAATCACACCCTGGAGGAGCATCTGCTTGGCGTTCAACGCCAGAACAGAGCATGGTTCTGGCGCTGAACGCCCAGAACAAGCATGGTTAGTAAATGGGCGTTGAACACCCAAAATGGGCACCAACCTGGCGCTGAACGCCCAGAGTTGTGTGCAAGGGCATTTTGCATGCCTAATTGGTGCAGGGATGTAAATCCTTTGAACACCTCAGGATCTGTGGACCCCACAGGATCATCTCAGGATCTGTGGACCCCACAGGATCCCTACCTACCTCCACTCACTCCTTCTCACCCCTCTTTCACACAATCCCATAAACACTCTTCCCCAAAACCCTTCACCTATCACCTCCATCCCTCTTCCCTATTAAACCTTCACCACTCACATCCACCCACTCTTCCCAATAAACCTACCTCATAAACTCCACCTACCTTCAAAATTCAAAACCAATTTCCCACCCAAACCCACCTATATGGCCGAACCTTAACCCCCCATCCCTTCCCTATAAAAAGCCCTCCATTCTTCATCAAATTCACACAACACACCCCTCTACACCCTTCTTGGCCGAAACACTTACCACTCTCCATCTCCTCCATTTCTTCTTCTTCTTCATCTATTCTTTCTTTTATTGCTCGAGGGCGAGTAAAATTCTAAGTTTGGTGTGGTAAAAGCATAAGCTTTTGTTTTTCCATTACCATTGATGGCACCTAAGACCGGAGAATCCTCTAGAAAGGAGAAAGGGAAGACAAAAGCTTCCACATCCGAGTCATGGGAGAGAGTGCAAGCTACTTATATGCATGCAATTACGACTAGTGCTACTATCCACTTGGTTGGGAACAAATTAGCCTTCTTAGGACATATGCGAGCATATGGGGCACGATGGTGGTCAAAGCATGGGACTTGCCACTTTCTAAGCATCAAATGCAATATGTGCAACCTTGCATGAGGAATGCTCGCGAGAGCCGGGAATCAGAGGATTGAGCTTCGAACCCTCACCGGAAGTGTTTGCACTCTAATCACTCGGTGTTTGGGGTTTATTCTCTCAATTCTCCCCTAATCATGCTTTCCAAGATTTGTTTTTCATCTAACAATCAACAATTATCCAATGCATGCATACACTTATCATGGGGTCTTTTCCTTAGGTCGTAATGGGGTTAGGGTCAAGGTAGGGTCATATATGGCTAGTGGACTTAGGGTTTGAATCTCTGATTAACTTAAACTTTCCCACCTAACCTATATAATGACCTATACAATTAGGTACTAACCTAACTACCCATTCCTCACTTTTCCACATACTCATGCATTTTTCTTTTCGTTTCACAATATTTATGCATTGATTCCTCTTGACCTGCACTTTGGGGCATTTTGTCCCCTTTTCTTTTTCTCTCTTCTTTTTTTTTTCTATATTTTTTTTCTTTTCTTTTCCATATTGTTCTCTTTCTTTTTTTTTTTGTTTTCTTTTGTTCTTTTGTTTTTCTTATTTTTTTTTCTATATACAAGAGCGTCAATGCATAAGATTTTACATTCGATCAATTCATGAATATGTACCCAATTCCCAATATTCCAATAATAATATAAAATACCCTTCTATTCACCCAATGCCCCAAGGTTCCCACACTTGAATGATACTCACACACACTAGCCTAAGCTAATCAAAGATCCAAATAAGGACTTTTATTGTTTTCCGCTTTAAGGCTTGTAATGTGCTAAATTAAGAACAAAATGGGTTAATCGTAGGCTCAAGTTTGGCTAACAACGGAGGATAGAAGGTACGGCCGTTTGGGTGAGTGAGCTAATGAAATGATGGCCTCAATCATATAAATGCATGAATACACCAAATAATGGACATAAAGAATCAAACAAATCAAAGATCACAATCATAGAGAGAGAATAATGCACACAAGAAGGAAAAATAGGTGGTTATAAGATGTAACCACACCATTAGGCTCAAATCTCACAAGCTTGTGTTCTTAACTCAAAACCATGTTCCAAAATATAATTCTCCATGCAACTTTGGCATCAAAGCATTTAAAATTTTGCAATGCCATGGTCGTCCCATAGTGTTGGTTTCCTAAGAGAGAATTTCATTGTTCCAACCGAGCAGGCTTATCATGCGAATGGTGCCAACTAAAACCTAATCATGCAACCTATTCTACTTTATTCAGATTTATTCAGATGTTACCTACGAAGATCGGTCGGCCGACCTCCCCACACTTAAAACTTAGCACGGTCCTCCGTGCTAGAGGTTAGGCGCAGTGGGTGGTGGAGCTCCGAGTGTGCCACATCTCCAATGCCATTGCTATCTCCGCTTGAAGTTGTGGTGGAGGTGGAGATATCGGGTTCCTCCATTGGTGGGGTGATCATGCTTAGAAGCCCCTTCACATGAGCATAGCGGCGTTGGTTACGCCTCTCATAACGGTCTAATTTGTTGTGAAGGTCCTCGAGGCGTTGGGTGGCCGATTTTTGTGATGTAGATGAAGTGGTGGCGTGGCCAGTTGGTGTGGGCAGTTCAATGTCCATGGTGACTTCCGGAGGCTTGAGGCATCTCTTGGTTGGAATGATATCACCGTCAACCGGTATTGCGGTTCGCCTATCTTTAGTCTCCCGGTTGACGCCGGCTTTCGCAACTAATGCCGTCACTAAAGCGGGGAATGGGAGATTTCCCTTGGCATGAATGCGCCCCATGGATTGGCGGATGGCATGCGGAACGTTGACCGGTTTGTCGGTCAAGATGCACCATATCAATAGGCCAAGCTCGGCGGTGATGGATGACCCATGTGTGCTTGGGAGCACGTAATGAGCTAGAATTTGGGCCCATGCCGTGGCTTCTTGAGGGAGGTGGCGGACATCTAGACCCTTGGGTCTTCGCTTTATGGTTCCCCGAATCCAAAATGCGTCGGGTAAAGCAATGACGCGGAGGATCGCGCTCCAATCGAATGTGCGGTCAACGCATGCAGCCAAGACTTCTTGGTAGGCGTCATACGCATCCGTTGACGGTGCAATCCCAAGGACTTCTCGGATGGTTTCCACGGTGACCAACACTTGTTTCCGGCGCACAAATATTGATGTAAGATGGGGTGAATGGAAGTTGGAGTAGAATTCCACCACCCATGAGAGATTGGCCTCTGTTGGTTGCCTCAATAGGAATCTCCAATGCCTCCGGTCAATGTGTGGCATCACAATCGGACTGAGGTGAGCCGGTAAGACTAGGAGGGGTTCCGGATGGTAATTCCTTTCAATAATTCTGGAGTAAACAAGTTCGCAGTAGCGGTTGGGAAACTTGTTCGAATCCTTTGGAGGGTTGTCCTTCTCTAGAACGTCAACGGGGCCCTTGGTCTTCTTCAGGAGGGGCCTGGCCGTTAGTTCTTGGCGGGCTTTATTGGAAGCTGGCTTCTTGGGGCCTTTCCCGTTGTCCTTTTTGATGACCATCCTGTGGGAGCAAGAAAGGAAAATATCAAACCCAACGAAGCGGAGATACATGAGCTCTATGTAATGAAAAGTTATGCCATAGAATATGGGTATCTTAGTTACATGACAGCTGCAACATGTAACTAGGATAATGTGTGAAGCGCAAGGCAAATAATTTCCATGTGGTGCAAGGGTAGTTTAGGCATGCAAGGAAGAAGCATGAGAAGCATACATCCTTAGGGACCATAAATGGGAGGCAAGCCAAAAAAATGGAAAGAATGGTTTGTGGAAAGTGGGGATGTACTCAAAAGTGATTGGTGAGAGGCAAGGTAGTCACAATGAGTCCAAAATTCAAGTATGCCTTTCATCGAACACTTGGTGTGCATCCTTCAAGTAGTATGTGATTGTGTGAAAATGAGAGCAATGTAACTTTCCACAATCCATTATTAATGATTATAGTGCATATTGATTGCAAGAAAATTAAGCAACACCATTCAGCTAACCATGTAAGTGAGTTTGAGACCTAAATGCCCATGAAGAACAAAGAAGAAAGAAGGAAGTAACTAGAGAGGGGAGGAAGAGAG
>NC_029792.2:24567193-24567995 GCF_000816755.2 Arachis ipaensis
GTTTTTGATTGTCGTCACTCCGGATTTCTTTGGCACTACTTGGACCGGGCTTACCCATTCACTATCCGAGATAGGATAGATAATGTCCGCTTCAAGTAGCTTAGTGACTTCTTTCTTTACCACCTCAAGAATGGTTGGGTTAAGTCTCCTTTGAGGTTGTCGGACCGGTCTTGCTCCTTCTTCAAGAAATATGCGGTGCTCGCATACTTGGGGGCTTATTCCCACTAGATCCGCTAAACTCCACCCAATTGCCCTTTTGTTTTTCCTCAATACATTCAGCAATTTTTCTTCTTGTTGAGGAGTTAACTCTTGTGCAATTATCACGGGTAGCTTTTGGGCTTCATCAAGGTATGAATACCTTAAGTGAGGTGGTAGTGGCTTCAATTCCATCTTCTTGTCATTCCTTGAGGTTTGAGTCTCCGGATGGCTTGTATGATGTGTGGTATTTAGTTCGCTTGACTCTTCAATTGCTTCTTCGACCATGCACTTCTCATCTAGTCTTGCAAGATGCACTTCGGCTACTATGTTATCGATTGGGTCACACCGAAATAGAGAATGATTCTCCGGTGGATGTTTCATTGCTCCCTCTAGGCTAAAGCTTACGATTCTTCCATCAATTTCAAATGAGTAGTTCCCCGAGTAAGCATCAAGCTTAAATCTAGAAGTTCTCAAGAAGGGCCTTCCAAGTAGGATAGAGGATGCTCTCTCGGTTTCGCTTGACGGCATTTCAAGGACATAGAAGTCAATCGGAAACACCAACCCCTTTATATTCACCAGTACATCTTCCGCAACACCCGCTACG
>NC_029792.2:24569111-24570517 GCF_000816755.2 Arachis ipaensis
GTAGTGAGAGTAGCAAGAGAAAATACCACATACTCTTTGAGGGACCAATTGTTGTTGGTTGTGTTGTTGAGATGGTGGAGGTTGTTGTTGATATGATTGAGGTTGTTGTGGTTGTTGTTGATTCAATTGGAGTTGCCTCAAAACGGATGTCATCTCATTCAAGGATGGAGTTAGAGCGGTGGCTTCACTACTAGTTGATACCTCGTTCACGATCCTTGGACGGTTGACTCTTCGCCTCATATGTTGATTGGATTCGGCTAAGTTAATAATGAGTTGCCATGCCTCCTCCGCGGTTTTATATTTGGACAAAGAACCATTGCTAGAAGTGTCCAAGAGGGTTCTATCNCGCACGCGGCAAAGGTGTTGGGCTGGTGGCTTAGTGTAGGCTTGAGAGAGGCTTAACTCTCTGTAGAATGTACTAGGGGGGGCAGCAAAGCAATCGGCACGGACGCGCGCCATGCGCTTGCGCGTCGATTGGTAGATTTCGCTCATGTGCGCGGACGCGCCATGTGCGCGCACGCGCAGAGGGGTGGGTTTTGTCTAAATTTGCAAGTGGTTACACCATTTTCAACATTTCAAACCCCCCTTTCCATACAGCCACTTAAGCTCTATAGCAAATGAAGTCAACAAATGAAGGGGAGGTTGACATTAAAATCTAGCTAACAAACATGAAGTCAAGTGTCTATGTACAAGTCTCAAAGGAAGATCTTACCATGGTGGGGTGTCTCCCACCTAGCACTTTTGTTTAATGTCCTTAAGTTGGACTTTCAGTAGCTTATAGTGTTTATTCAAGAGTTGCATCCTTCAAGAGGAACACTTCAAATTCCTTGGCGTTCTTTCTTTGCTCACCATGATACAATTTGAGACGGTGCCCGTTTACCTTGAAGATGTCCGGGCTTGATGGGTGGCGCAAGTGATAGACTCCATAAGGTTCTACTTTCTCCACTTGGTAGGGCCCATCCCACCTTGATCTAAGCTTTCCGGGTAGTAATCTCAACCTTGAATTGTAGAGAAGGACTAGGTCACCGGGTTGGAATTCTCTTCTCCTAATGTCCTTGTCATGGATGGCTTTCAACTTTTCCTTATAAAGTCTAGAGTTGTCGTAAGCTTCCAATCTCAAACATTCTAATTCTGCCAATTGAAGCTTTCTCTCTACTCCGGCCCCACCCAAGCTCATATTACACTCCTTTACGGCCCAATAAGCTTTGTGTTCAATCTCTACCGGTAAGTGACATGCTTTACCATATACAAGCCGGAAGGGGCTCATGCCAATAGGTGTCTTGTAGGCCGTTCGATAGGCCCATAGTGCATCGGGGAGTTTGATGCTCCAATCTTTCCTATTCGGCTTTACAATCCTTTCCAACACATGCTTGATTTCCCGGTTAGAGACTTCGGCTTGGCCGTTT
>NC_029792.2:24572414-24573910 GCF_000816755.2 Arachis ipaensis
TTTAGTTCGCTCGACTCTTCATTTGCTTCTTTGACCATGCACTTCTCATCTAGTCTTGCAAGATGCACTTCGGCTACTATGTTATCGATTGGGTCACACTGAAATAGAGAGTGGTTCTCCGGTGGATGCTTCATTGCTTCTTCTAGGCTAAAGCTTACAATTCTCCCATCTATTTCAAATGAGTAGTTCCCCGAGTAAGCATCAAGCTTAAATCTAGAAGTTCTCAAGAATGGCCTTCCAAGTAGGATAGATGATGCTCTCTCGGTTTCGCTTGATGGCATTTCAAGGACATAGAAGTCAATCGGAAACACCAACCCCTTTATATTCACCAATACATCTTCCGCAACACCTGCTACGGTTATTATGCTTTTATCCGCTAGGACAAATCTTGCCGTCGACCTTTTTAGTGGTGGCAACTTCAATACCCGGTAAACGGAGAGCGGCATGATGCTAACACATGCTCCGAGGTCACACATACAATCTCTAAATTGAACTCCATTGACGGTGCAAGTGACCATACAAGGGCCCGGGTCATCACACTTCTCTGGCAATGTTCCCATTAAAGCGGAAATAGAACTCCCCAATGGGATGGTTTCCAATTCAAGAATTCTATCCTTGTTTATGCATAAATCTTTGAGGAATTTAGCATATCTAGGAACTTGATGGATGGCATCGAAGAGGGGGATGGTTACCTCAACTTTCTTGAATATTTCTACCATTTTGGGGTCGAGTTCTATGCGCTTTTTAGCTTTCTTTGCAAGTGTTGGAAATGGAAGTGGTTGAGCAATTCCTTCTTCCAAGGTTCTTTTGGTCTTGGGTGTCTCCCTTGTTGGTTGGGCTTCGTCCTCAGCTATGGCTTGTGGTGTCTCCTCTTCCACTACCTCCTCTTCCACTACCTCCTCTCCCACTACCTCTTCTATATCTATTCTCTCTTCCTCTTGAGCGGTTGTGATAGGACTTGGGTCCTTTGCTTCCTTTTCTTTTAGTTGTGTACCGGATCTAAGGGTAATGGCATTGATGCCCCCTTTTGGATTTGGTTGAGGTTGAGAGGGAATGACACTTTGGACTTTGGGTTGAGGAGTGGGGGTCGATGGTGTGTCCATGCGTGCAAGAAGAGCTTGTAATGTAGAGGTGAGGCCGGTGAGGCCGGAAGCAAGTGTGTTTTGTAATTCCTTTTGGCCTTGGACAATGGTCCGGAGTGTTTCGTCTTGGTTGGAGGGGGTGGTTGCATATGTGAGTTGAGGAGTTTGTGATTGGTTGGGTGGTGGTCTTTGATGTGGTGGTTGATATGTTTGGTAGTTTCTTTGTGGGTTTTGTTGATTGTATGGTTGATTTTGGAAGTTGTATGGTCGGTTTTGTGAGAAATTTTGCGAGTTGTTATTCCATCTTTGACCTCCATTGTTGTTGTTGTCCCTATTCCCTTGTTGATGATTGTCTTTCCAATTTTGATTATTGTGTCCACTTCCTTGGTTGTAGCCTCCTCCTTGATAAGGGTG
>NC_029792.2:24574667-24575704 GCF_000816755.2 Arachis ipaensis
GAAAGGGAAAGCAAACAACCATATAGCAACTTCATCGGATCCTTCCCGTCTAGTAGTTGAGCATATGCGGTGGAAGTCCTTGAGATGTCGAATAGGGTCTTGTGCGGGAAGCCCATGAAACTTGGGTAGGAGGTTGATCAAAGCGGTCTTCAATTCAAAATTCGCATTCAAATTGGGGTGAGTTACATGAAGGGGTTGAAGGACATAATCCAGTGCACCCGCTTCCTTGATGGTAACTCTCCTTGGAGCATCCATGGTGTTAGTACCTAAAACAAAAGATGAGTTGTTAGTGAGATTAATGGGAGTATGATTAATGCCTTCTTTGAGTGACGGTTCAATGTTCACTTCTAGTAAGGTGGTTGAGGTGGTGAAAACCTCTTCACCTTTTCCAAATCTTAGCCGCCTCCGAGCTTGTCTAATATGAAACAAAGTTCGTTCTATTTCCGGATCAAAAGGGGCTAAGCTCAGATTCGGTTGTGAACGCGTCATGCAATGAAGGAGAAATGGAATTCATTGTAACGATGAGAAGTTAATCAATTGAGCAATTTACAATGAAGTGCAACTATGTACATATATACATGCTTGATCCAAAACAATAACATGGCACACTAAGCAAAATTCCCCGGCAACGACGCCATTTTGACAAATAGATTTTTCTTGCCGGTATAGAAATTATCAAATGATCAATCGTAGTATAGTCTAAACCGACGCAAAATCCTTCATCAAACAAATCTACAATCTATATCCGAGAGTACTAGTCTCCCGAGTCGTTCTCCCTTGGAATTGCCAAAGTGTGCATCTTATTGATTTAGTAAGCTTTGTTGGAATTCTTTGAAGGTTTTAGCAAAGCAATGAAAAACAAACAATCAATTATCAAAAGACTTGGCTTAGGGTTGGCATTAGAAATCCTATCCTTATAGTCCATTCAATGTTAACAACAATTAGGCCTTGCTCCATTTAGTTATCCCCTAGGTATAGAGGAAGGTCAAATGAAAGTAATCAACTTGAGTCACAAGTCCTAGCTTCACCTTATGGGA
>NC_029792.2:24576291-24580895 GCF_000816755.2 Arachis ipaensis
GGCTCTTGGCTTTGGCTTCACGTTGCCCTATCCGCGCGGGCGCGCAAGGTGCGCGCACGCGCCCATGCGGAAATTTCCAAAGCTTAATCCTCATGCTTCCTTCCTTTGTACCCGTCTTCCTTCTCTCTTTCGGTCCATTCCTACTCTATATCCTGAAACCACTTAACACACAAGTCACGGCATCGAACGGCATCAAGAGAAGATTAGAAATGTATCTATTTTAGTGCAAAATAAGCATGTTTTCATTCATGAGGAAAAACTAGGAAAGGAATGCAAAATCTTGTATTTTCATATAGAAAGTGTGTGGAATCATTGATAAAACCCCTGAAATCAGCACAAGATAGACCCTCAAATTGGGGTTTGTCAAGCACTCCATCATGCTCCATGAAATAAGAGAAGATCAAAAAGCAATGAGGGAGGAGCAACAAAGACAAGGAAGAGACATAGAAGAGCTCAAGGACATCATTGGTTCCTCAAGAAAGAAATGCCACCATCACTAAGGTGGATTCATTCCTTGCTCTTATTTCTTCTGTTTTTCGTTTTCTATGTTATGTGCTTATCTATGTTTGTGTCTTCATTACATGATCATTAGTAGTTAGTAACTTTGTCTTAAAGTTATGAATATCCTATGAATCCATCACCTCTCTTAAATAAAAACTGTTTTAATTCAAAAGAACAAGAAGTACATAAGTTTCGAATTTATCCTTGAACTTAGCTTAATTATATTGATGTGGTGACAATGCTTCTTGTTTTCTGAATATATGCTTGAACAGTGCATATGTCTTTTAAAGTTGTTGTTTAAGAATGTTAAATATGTTGGCTCTTGAAAGAATGATGACTAGGAAACATGTTATTTGATAATCTGAAAAATCATAAAAATGATTCTTGAAGCAAGAAAAGCAGCAAAGAACAAAGCTTGCAGAAAAAAAAGGGGCGAAAAAAATAGAAAAAAAAATAGAAAGAAAAAGCAAGCAGAAAAAGCCAAAAGCTCTTAAAACCAAGAGGCAAGAGAAAAAAGCCAATAACCCTTAAAACCAAAAGGCAAGGGCAAATAAAAAGGATCCCAAGGCTTTGAGCATCAGTGGATAGGAGGGCGCCACTGTTGCTGTCCAGGGGAACCAAATTCAGGCTTTCGTCGAATGCATTCTTTGGCTATATGTCCGGGCTTTCCGCAATTATAGCAAACCCCAGACTTCAGCAAGCAGGGTTTTCCCCCATGATTCCTTCCACACACAGTGCATATCAGTCTTGGTTGGGTCGATTGCAATTGTTTGCGTAAGTCCGGCTGCTGAGTTCTTTTGAAGTTGCTTCCTTGAGGAGCGAGGTTACGATTGAAATCCCTTGTTGGACGGTTTCTGTGCTTAGTTTGTCTGCCACCAGCTTCTTTACACATTCCTCCGTCAGTTGGCTCTTGTTAACTAATTCTGCAAAATTTTGTATTTCCATCGGGCCCACATGAGCTAATAGTTCTTCTCTAAGTCCTCCTTCGAACTTGATGCACTTCCATTTCTCGAATGCAGCTGGTGCTCCTTGACAAATGTTCGAGAACCGGCATAACTCTTCAAACTTGCGAGTGTACTCACTGACTGTCATGTTTCCTTGTTTCAACTGAAGCAACTCCAATTCCTTAGCGGTGCGAGAACACTCAGGAAAATACTTCTTATAAAATTCAACTGAAAATTCCTCCCAGGAGATGTCAATAGCTTCTCTTCCTAGTAGTTGGAGTATTCCCTGCCACCAATGTTGCGCGTCATTCCTCAACATATAAGCAGCAAATTCCACTCGCTGTCCTTCAGGGACTTGTTGGGCTCGCATTGCTCGTCCTATTTCTTTAAACCAGTCATCAGCTCGTGTAGCACTAGTGTTCCCATGGAATTGAGGCGGATTTATCTTCAAGAAAGTGGCTAGAGTCATGGGCCGGTTACGTAGTCCAACTTCACCTTCTTCGCCATTTTCATTTTCTTGTCTAGGCCCATGGTTATTTTCAATTCCATTCTGACGATCAAGACGTTCAGCTACTCGGTTAGTAGCAGCTACTGATTCACATACAGCAGCGGCCATAGCATTTACAGATTCGAGAATAGCCGCTGCATCAGGGAAATTTCCCTCACTTATTCCTCCCAGTCGAGGGCGTCCTCGCCTATTCGCAGCCATTTGAGTCCTATCAATACCCAATAATCAATATTAAGGTGATCAGTCTTAATATATCAAAATCAAGTATTAATATTACTACAATGGATGTTCACAGAGTTTCATGCAGAATATATTACCAAAATATCCTAACTGCATGGTATAAAAAGATTCAGAGTATGCAAGAAAGCATAGACAGTCCATCCCAAGGCTCAAAGAACGAACTGCTCTGATACCAACTGTAACACCCCAACTTTCGACACGTCATGACTAATGCCAAATGTTCAGGTGTAACTCGTTGTGCGGCCTACTTAGCTCTAGACTTAGATTTTTATAAATTAATTATCAATAAAAACCTTTATCGGTTTAATCGTGAACAGATTACTACTCGTGGAATAGCGTTTAGTTGCTCGCAAGGTTAGTTTCTTCAGGGTTGTCGTGTAAGAAAACACATGGCAACAGAAAGTAACATATATAAACATATATATAATATACACATGAGTTAAGTTCAAGGATACGTGTCATCCATCAAAGCCGAGTATCACACGAAGTTATATGTACAAATACAAAAGAAGGAATCAGTCCCAACCCTCACACGGGTTTCCTAAGCTGGAACTGAACTACTAAGACGTCCTACCCCTCTAAAAGAACTACAAAAGTAAGGGGAAAGTGATACTAAGATCATGAAACAGGAGCAAAAGATCCACTGCGACTAACTCTGGAGTGATCGGTCCAAAACATGCTCCATATGAAGACTCCGCCGCGCGCCGGATCTTTATATCTCAGCGGTTAGAACGAAACTCACAGGGCTCCTCTGCCGGACCCGTATGGGGAGGGGGAAAAGAAAGAAAAGAAGGGTGAGAACCTAGATTTCTCAGTAAGGAAAAAGGGGAACCTAGGGTCTTTATCTCTAAGTTGTCGCGAAATAGAAAAAGAACAAACACAGAGACTCAAGGCACAAACATATTTATAACAAGTAAGTAGCATGAACAAGAAAGAAATGGCAGTAAATAATTCACAAGAAGTTCATATGCGCAAACAAGATGATGCATGCCTGTTCCTAGCGCAGGCCATGAACTCATGCGTCGGTTGTCTACCCGCAACCCGACGTTACTCAGAGTGAACCCCGAGTATGGTCCCTTTACTGTGTCAATTAGACACCTTGGCATCACGGTTACCCGTGTCAATTAGGCCTCATTATAATAACATTTCAATGTGTATCACAGTAAGGAACAGTGCTATCAATTAGGCGAACATTCTCGCATTAGCAATCTCAGGCTATCCATTAGGCGGGCACTTTCGCATTAGCAGTTCGGCACAAGGTCCATTCAACATACACTTTTCATAATTTACTTATTCATTTCAATTATCTCTTTCAAACATGATTTTTCATTTACTTTCTCTTTATCATGCCTCCGCATCACCAACACTGTAAAACATACCTCCGCATCACCGCCTAACTATACATACCTCCACACCACCGTCTAATTATACATACCTCCACATCACCCATTAACCTTAAACCTTCTTGGAGACAACTTACACATTTACATTTTACATTTAATCTGAACTTTTATAGAAATTCGGACATAGTCTCCTCTAAAATAGCACTAAAACCACCCTTACAGGTTCCCTCAGCTTTAACCTTTAACAAACTTTCCTTAACAATTTACCAAGTAAACATTCTTAATTGGTCATTATACTCTCTTTAATCCCTTTAGTTATTGTAAAAACACGGGTTTAGAAAATACAACTTGGTTCGGGGGCATTCCTACCATAATTGAAATTTGTACAAATCTTTCAAAAATTCTACTATCATTGCAGAAAAAAACAGCAGTGAGTAGTAAATTTGTTAAATTCACTAAAAATCCAACTTTCACCCATTGCCTTTCAAAATTCATGTAATTAAACAAGACTCTTCCAGCTTTCCAGAAAACTAAATTTCAGACTATTACCATATCACATGTAAAAGTTATGAGGTTAGGAACACAGCCCTGCCTTATACAAATCTGTTTTCAAAATCCAGCAAACAACTCACACTTTTTGCAACATATCTAATTGGTTAAAAAGAGTTTTGACACGAAATTTAAACTGAATATTTTAGACACATAAAGCTTGAAACTGCCGTTAGTTTCAGCCCAAATACTCATCAGAATTATAAATTAAGTGAATTGGAAGTTGGTGCTTCTGCAGTAAAGAAACAGAATTTTCTGCTGAAACCATCAATCTTCAAAAATTCATTTCTCCCAATCCACTTATCAATTAATTCTAAAATTTTTACGAAATATTAAAAACACATGAAAGTTTCATAGAAAAATAATTTCATCTAAAATTATGATCTGGAATGCTCCCAGAAATTCGTTCATTCTGCTGCCAATTATGCAGAAATTGCAGAAATTCTGCATAATGCACTTCCAACAACCTCACATACCAAATCTTATATTTAAGCCTAAAATTCCTCTAAAACCATAATT
>NC_029792.2:24581030-24584876 GCF_000816755.2 Arachis ipaensis
CCATGAGCTCATGCGTCGGTTGTCTACCCGCAACCCGACGTTACTCAGAGTGAATCCCGAGTATGGTCCCTTTACTGTGTCAATTAGACACCTTGGCATCACGGTTACCCGTGTCAATTAGGCCTCATTATAATAACATTTCAATGTGTATCACAGTAAGGAACAGTGCTATCAATTAGGCGAACATTCCCGCATTAGCAATCTCAGGCTATCCATTAGGCGGGCACTTTCGCATTAGCAGTTCGGCACAAGGTCCATTCAACATACACTTTTCATAATTTACTTATTCATTTCAATTATCTCTTTCAAACATGGTTTCTCTTTTACTTTCTCTTTATCATGCCTCCGCATCACCAACACTGTAAAACATACCTCCGCATCACCGCCTAACTATACATACCTCCACACCACCGTCTAATTATACATACCTCCACATCACCCATTAACCTTAAACCTTCTTGGAGACAACTTACACATTTACATTTAATTAAATTCCTGAACTTTTATAGAAATTCGGACATAGTCTCCTCTAAAATAGCACTAAAACCACCCTTACAGGTTCCCTCAGCTTTAACAACGTTCAAACTTTCCTTAACAATTTACCAAGTAAACATTCTTAATTGGTCATTATACTCTCTTTAATCCCTTTAGTTATTGTAAAAACACGGGTTTAGAAAATACAACTTGGTTCGGGGGCATTCCTACCATAATTGAAATTTGTACAAATCTTTCAGAAATTCTACTATCATTGCAGAAAAAAACAGCAGCAAGTAGTAAATTTGTTAAATTCACTAAAATCCAATTCTCATCCATTGCTTTTTAAAAGTTCATGTACTTAAACAAGACTCTTCCAGCTTTCTAGAAAACTAAATTTTAGACTATTACCATGTCACATGTAAAAGTTATGAGGTTAGGAACAGAGCCCCGCCTTATACAAATCTGTTTTCAAAATCCAGCAAGCAACTCTTACTTTTTGCAACATATCTAATTTGTTAAAAAGAGTTTTAACACGAAATTTAAACTAAATATTTTAGACACATAAATCTTGAGGCTGCTGTTGGTTTCAGCCCAATTACTCATCAGAATTATAAATTAAGTGAGTTGGAAGTTGGTGCTTCTGCAGTAAAGAAACAGAATTTTCTGCTGAAACCATCAATCTTCAAAAAATCATTTCTCCCAATCCACTTATCAATTAATTCTAAAATTTTTACGAGATATTAAAAACACATTAAAGTTTCATAGAAAAATAAATTTATCAAAAATTATGATCTGGAATGCTCCCAGAAATTCATTCATTCTGCTGCCAATTATGCAGAAATTGTAGAAATTCTGCATAATGCACTTCCAACAACCTCACATGCCAAATCTTATGTTCAAGCCTAAAATTCATCTAAAACCATAGTTTTACCTTTCTTTTGACTAACTAAAGTTTTTAGCATGGTCAACATAGCTCTAAGAGGTTATACTCATTAATTTACCCCTTTTTACAAACACACATTCATAACTCAAATTCACTTTTCTGCATTTTTATCAAACATAACAATTCATATAACCTAACCATCATTCAAACACATACTAGAGCCTCATTTATCATCAATCAAGCATATAACAGTTTATCTCTTCTCATCACAAGTACAGCCACAAGAATAGTAATCTATTTGTCCTAACCCTTACCTCTTTTAAAGTTGGAAATTCTATTTTTACTTCTTTCCGAAATCAGAACCCTAAGTGTATGGAGTTGGAGCTTTGGCCTCTCTTTCAAGAACGAATGGCCAACCTCATCTCAAGCAAGGGAAGAGTTCTTGCCTACGGTCACTACTGTTCTAGCAAGAATTGGAATTAGAATGGCAGAGGTGGAATAAAAGGGGAGAACAGAATTTGAATCTGAAGAAGAGGAAGAAGGAGAGTTGCTAGTTCTCACCCAACAAAGAAGCTTCGAAGATTCAGAGTGATGAGAGGTGGGGTGCCTTCCTTCTTGATGTGGATGGCTTCTTCCTTCCTCTTCAGTTTCGTTTTGCTTCCCTTCTCTGTTCTTCTCCTTCGTTGTGCGTGTTTTGGTTCAAAGAAAATGAGAGCACTATTAACAAGAGATAGAAGAAAAGGAAGTGGGTGAGGCGGTGCATAAGGCTTCGTGGCTTCTCCTCACCTCAACACAGCATCAATGTATGCTTGAAGAGGTGTGACCATGGTTCCAAACGGCGCTGAAAGGAGAAGTGATCAGGGTTAGATTTGTGTAGGAAAAGTTTGGTTCGGTTGAACCGGGAAAAGAAAAAGAAAACCGTGCTTTTGAAAAAGAGGAAGGAAAAACCGAGTTAATGGTTGGTAACACTTTTAGGCTAATTTCTCAACTAATTCATTGTCTACGCTTTATATTTTCATATATATAATCCTATGCGCGCCAGCGAACACTGTAAGGAATCAGAAATCATAGGCCTCATGGGATAGGGTGGTTACACAATACAATGAAACTATATATAAGTAATATAACTAAATTTTATATACATCTATGGTCACATTTCATAAATAATATAATTAAATTATATTTATGTTTATAATTAAAATATGAATAAAAATACAAAAAAATTGAAACTATATATATAACTAAATTTTATATACATCTATGGTCACATTTCATAAATAATATAATTAAATTATATTTATGTTTATAATTAAAAATTAAAAAAAAATACAAAAAATTATCAGGATAGTTAATTTTTTTCGTTTATAATTTTTTTATTATTTTTGTTGTGAAAAGTTTAATTATTTTAATAATTAATTATTTTTTAAAAAAGATAATTGAATAACACAAAAAAGTCTTATTAAGAGTAATTTATTTATATATGATTAAAAAATAATTGAATAATTATATACGGTAAAAAATTAATATTATTAAAAAATAAAAATAAAATTTATTTTAAAATTAAAAATAAAGTTTATTTAAAAATAAAATTAAAAATCATGGTTTTTTTTTCTTTTTTCCAAAATTTATCTACGAGTAATTCTATAAATATTTTATGATGAATAAAAATATTAAACTCATACTAAAATTTATTCTAATAAAATTTATTTTTATTCTACTAAACGTTAAATAAATTATTGAAAAGAATTTTGTTTCCTCCATTAGAGAAGAATGATAAACTTCCATACTTCTATTATGTTATGGCAATAATTTGGCCTGTTATTTTTTAATGTACATAATAATAATAATAATAATAATAATAATAATAATAATAATAATAATAATAATAATAATAATAATAATAATAATAATAATAATAATAATAATAATAATAATAATAATAATAATAATAATAATAATAATAATAATAATAATAATAATAATAATAATAATAATAATAATAATAATAATAATAATAATAATAATAATAATAATAATAATAATAATAATAATAATAATAATAATAATAATAATAATAATAATAATAATAATAATAATAATAATAATAATAATAATAATAATAATAATAATAATAATAATAATAATAATAATAATAATAATAATAATAATAATAATAATAATAATAATAATAATAATAATAATAATAATAATAATAATAATAATATGATAATTATTTTATATATCACACAAATATAAACGTTTTTTCTGTGAGCCTAAGAAAGATTTTGTAAGTCCCTAACCTTGTTATCAATATTTGTGGTGTTAGCCCTCATATTATCAATTTGATTCATATATAATTTGGATGATAAATTATTTGGTGACGTACTTCCTTTTTTATTGTGACATACTTATTTATTTATTTATTTATTATTATTTTGTACATTAAAAAATAATAGGCCAATTATTGCCATAACATAATAAAAGTA
>NC_029792.2:24586977-24589502 GCF_000816755.2 Arachis ipaensis
AATAATAATAATAATAATAATAATAATAATAATAATAATAATAATAATAATAATAATAATAATAATAATAAACAAGTATATCACAGTAAAAAAGGAAGCACGTCACCAAATAATTTATCATCCGAATTATATATGAATCAAATTGATAATATGAGGGCTAACACTACAAAAATCGATAACAAGGTTAGGGATTTACAAAACCTTTCTTAAGATCATAGAAAAAAAAAACGTTTATATTTGTGTGATATATAAAACAATTATTATTATTATTATTATTATTATTATTATTATTATTATTATTATTATATATATATATATGAGCAAAAAAAGTCCAACTGTTTTAAAGTAAAATTTTCTTTTAATATTTGATTAAATGTTCTTGTATTTAGTACTTTTTTTTTTTTTGCACTTCCTCTTAGTTAAGAATATAATCATTATAATTTTTTAGTTATTATTGCTAAGGGTGTTTACAGATGGGATATGGCTGAAATTTCGATCTAATCCGCACTAAACTCATTAGATCAATTCGATATTCGCACTTTTTATGTTTGGATCAGATATCAAATATATCCATAAAATAAAAAATATTAAAAATTTTTATTTTTATAAAAAAAGTCAATAATTTTTTTGTTTACTTTTGTAAACATATTTACTTCTATCTGATTAGAGTGTGCATCCGATTTGATCCAATCAGATTATCTTACAGATCAGATCATATCCTCAAATTACAGATCAGATACGGATAAATACTGTGGATTTATATGGATATGATCTAATCTATGAACACTCCTAACTACTACTATAAGTTTATTGTTGCAAAAGAATGCTTCTTTTATTATAAACCATTATTAGATCTTAATTACCATTAAAACAACTTAATTGTCAACAAAGAGATAATACTTATTGGTCTCTAAAATTATGTTCGTATTTGAATCCATAGTTGTAAAAATCGAACTGGATCGGCTGGTTCGACCAGAAAACTAGTGAACCGGACTAGAACCGAACTAGCGGTTTACTCCTTTGACTGTTTAAGGAATAAAATTGGTGTGAATCGGTGCAAACCGGTCTAATCGAACTGGTCTACTTGAAAAAATTGAAAATTTTTTTAAAATGTCTCCACAAGGTGGAGAACCAAGAACCTTGGAGTAAAAAAGACCTCTAGTTGCCACTTAGCCATTGAACTTCTAAATATTATATTTGACAAATACTAATTATATAGTATACATAAATATCTAATTTAATTTAATTTTTATTTTTTCTATTTTTAAAATTAATTATATTTTAATTATATACCATTATTAATATAAATATAAATTTCACTAAAAATTTATTAATTTACTTGATCTATTTTACTGCTAGTATTGTGATTAAGGTTATTTGTTTTGATGTTAGTGTTAAAATCTACTGATAGTATAGTTAGATGATAGGCTTTGTGAATTAATTATTTTTTATTGTGTCAAAATAAGATACTATTGTAGTATTAAAATTTTATGATTTTTTTATATTAGTTATTATTTTTAGAAGTTGAGACTTGATTCTTCATAAAATGTTAGTGAAGATATGTATTTCAAATTTTAATTTTAAGTTTTTAACTATTTTATATTTTATATTTACGAGAGACCGGTTTTATCGGTTCAACCAGTAATTTATCGGTTGAACCAATAAACCAATAAACTAGTAGCTTGACCGGTTCGATCACTGGTTCGGTTCTAACAATTATGTTTCAATCTAATTTCAAAAATTTTGATTTACTCAATTTAGTCTCCCAACTTAATAGTTATGACTCACATTGGTTCCTAATCTTATTTTTGTCACTATCTCACAAAATCGTTAACGACATGCTGAGGTAGACTAACGACTGTTACATTATACATTCTAGCGACTGTTTGATGTGACAATTGAAATTTTTTTTACCTTATTTTTTTTTCAACTAAACACTAAAAACTCTAATATGAGTCACGGATACCTAAGTTAAAAAATCAAACTAAGTAAATTGAAATTTTAAAAATCATATTAAAACTCGAATATAACTTTAAAACAGAACTTTAACTTATGTAGTGATTAATTTAAATAAGAATCAAATAAATCAAAATTCAACATAATTTTTATCAATGTTTTCAAATTCAAAATTTCTATACCAAAATTAACTAGGATTTTTCTTTAAATTAAAAATTTAATGAAATAGTGACTTTAATTATCTTAACCAATGTCCTAATTAATTACTTTTTTATGTCTTAAAAAAACTGTATATGAGAAGAAAATAATTAATTTGTCTACTTTAATAAATAGTTATTTTACTAAAATAAAAGAAACTATTTTTTTAGAATTTTTTAAGAACTAATTAATATTATATATATTTTGTTACACTACATTTAGTTATAAAAATTTTATTTATTTCTAATGCTTATATTAAAAATAAAAAGAAAATTTAAATTAGTAAATCTTAATCTATAATATAATAATAATATAGTAATTATTTTATATATTGTACGAATATAAATTAATTATTTTTTTATTTATAAAAA
>NC_029792.2:24590351-24591692 GCF_000816755.2 Arachis ipaensis
GTGCATAAATTTGATGTTCTTTTCATTTTAAAATTAATCAATTCGAACATTTTAAAAATTAATTGCTTTAAATTAAATTTAAAAATTAAAATTATAACCTAATAAAATTCAAAAATACAAAATCATTGTCAGAATCAAATCTCGTCAAGATTCTTGTACCACAAAAACGAATGTGTTTCTTTCCTCTTTCTATTAGGGGTGTCAAAAATTTTCAGAAGGCGAAGATCTCCGCGGAAACCGCTCCGAATGGAGTCTCGTTGGTGGAAAATTTTTTTCATGGGAATGGAGATGGAGAGCAAAATTCTCCCGAGACAGGTGCCGGGATCCCCGCTCCATCCCCAATAATTCTCCGAATGTTTAAAAATTTTTAAATAACCTTACTTTATTTCTAACATAGGTGGATTTTTTAGTAATTTTACTAATAAAAAAATCCTAACCCTATTATTCAGTCTTCTCTACTCACTATGTTGTATAATTTTAATTTTCTCTTATTTTATGTATCTAAAGCAATTAGACATATAGGGTTTATAATTTTGAAATAGTTAGGGTTTGATTTTGAAATAGTTGCTTGATTTTCTCTCCTTCTATGTATCTAAAGCAATTATGATTTCTTTTGCTGAGTATGCTGACCATCAAAGAATACTTAATGTTAAAGACTATATCTTATTGCTTTTTTTTAGAATGAAAGTTGTATTTTAAGATTTTATTTTATGGATTATAATTTGCTATGTTGTATTTCTGGACTTATAATCTTGGATAAGATATGTTTGTGTGTTTGTAATAGTATTTTGTAGTTTGTTTTTTATTTTTTAATATTTTTTACTATAATTTTCATATGAATGTTAAATATAAGGGGATGGGGAATGGGGTCCCGCGGGAAATATGGAGAACGCGGGGAATGGAGATGGGGACAATTATCCCCCCATGGCGGGGATCGGGGCGGGGATGGGGATTAATTCTGGGGGCGGGGACGGGGAGCAGGGAAGCATCCCCCGCCCCCGCCCCGCCCCATTGACATCCCTAACTCCTATTAATTTACTTAAAAAAAAAATTATGAACGATCCCTGACAATTATTTTAAAAGACAACGAAATTTTTAGCAAAAAAAAATATCCAATTCGGCTCTTAAGCTTTACTTTTATGAAATTGATTAGTCCATATGTTAATATTTTCTTTTTACTTTTTTTTCACAGAAACTAATCAGTCTCATAAAAGTAAAATTTAGGTATCTGATTGGATATTTTTTTTTATTTAGAGGCCTCATAGTCTTTTCGAGATAATTGTGAGGAATCAAGTTGAATATTCACTCTTTACTTAATTTTGCTAAAAAAATTCATTCTAT
>NC_029792.2:24592005-24597283 GCF_000816755.2 Arachis ipaensis
CATTATAATACTTTTAAACTGACATAATTACACACAAAATAAATTATAAATATATCCAAAATAATATCATTATTTGTACACATCCTTTTGGTCCTATTTAATTTCGTTTTCTAAAATCTAAGTCATTTTCATATTCATGGATTCTTTTATTTATGCAATCTCCATCCTTTTAAACCAATTTTATACACAAATAATTTTGAGATTCCCTGTTATTGAAAAACTAAAATAACAGAGTTACAACCCTAACGTTATTGGAGGAGGTTCAAGGTGCCAAGGACGTAGACAGACACAATAATAACACCTGTCATCAAGCAATTGGTGGTAGTAATGCAGATTTAACGAAGGCAGGCCTGGAAATTGACTCGGTTAGTGCCAGAAATTTTTCGGTCCAACATGTGAAGGAGGGATACGGTGACAGAGACAACTATAAAAGGGAACAAGGACATGCAAATGATGACGAAGACAGTAATAATGAGTATGTAAATCTGGATGAACAACTGCTGGAAAACCGAAAGACATGGGAGTTAGCGGAAGAATCCGGAGCAATGCTGCTCAATGAAGAAGATGACATTATGGGTATCCTCCAAGAACAGAATGAAGAGATTGCTCAAAAAAGAAGATTGAAAAAACAGAAGGCTAAAGTAAGACGGAGCAGACCCAAAAAACTAAAAAAGGTGTGTAATAATATTTTTAAATGATTATTAGTTCATGAAATATTAGGGGGTTAAGGGGTGATGGGAAGTTGAGAATGGTGAAAGAACTTAAGAGGAAGCATAGGTTGGATATGTTAGGTTTGGTAGAGACTAAAAGACAACTAGTAACAAGGTTTGATGTTTTGAAAATATGGGGGTACGATTGTGTGGAGTGGGAGTATGTGGAGTCTGTTGGTGCATCTGGCAGGTTGTTATTAATGTGGGATGATGGTTTCTTTAAAATGAGAAATTGCTATAAAGGTGAGCAATGGCTATGTGTTGAAGGGATACTGTCAGAGAATACTATTAACTGTGCTTTTTTCTTGGTTTATGGTGCTCATACTAGAGATGAGAAACTTGTTGTGTAGGAGGAGCTGAGTTACATGGCTGGTTTATGCCCAGGCACCTGTTGTTTTCTTGGAGACTTTAATGAGATTGGACAAGTGGAAGAAAGGCGAGGCTTAGAAAGCTTACCTTTGTCGGCACAAGACTATAAGAATTGGGTACATGACATGGGTTTGGTGGACCTACCGATTTCTGACCGTAAGTTTGCATGGTTCAGAGGACAGTCATGCAGCCGTATTGACAGAGCTTTGGTTAGTTTGGAATGGCTTGAGGCATTTTTGGAGACTCGCTTGAGAGGTGGTCCACGGGGTTTGTCAGATTATTGTCCTATCATAGTGGAAGAGAAGAGGCTAAGAGATGGACCGAGGCCGTTCCGAAGTCTAGATTCGTGGTTTACTCATGAAGGATTTTTAAGGATGGTCAAGGAGGAATGGAGAGGGCTAGAAGAGATACCATTCACTGATAAACTGAAGGCATTGACGGTTCCTTTGGGAAGATGGCATAGAGATAACTTTGGTGATATGGACAAGAGAATTTTGAAGTTTGAGGAAGAGATTCAGAAGATTGATGACATGGTCGGTAATGGGAGCTATGATGGACAGTGGAAGCAAGACGAAAGGCGTTAGTTACTTTTTTCGAGAAATGGTATGTGAGGAAAGAACTACATTGGAAGCAAATGTCAAGGTCGCGGCATGCGAGGGACATGGATAAAAATACGAGGTACTTCCACAACCTAGCTTCTGCCAAACGGAGAAATAATAGGGTTGATACTCTAGTCATTAATGGAAGCTTGATAAGGAATCAAGCTAGGATTAAGCTTGCCATCAGGGAGTTTTATAAATACTTATATCATCAAGAGAGGTCTCCTGAGGTGGGGTTCAGAGATGGTCTGGTGGAAAGGATTAGCGAGGAGGATTCTATTGCTTTAGAGATGCTTTTGTCACCTGAGGAGGTTAAAGAGGCAGTGTGGGATTGTGAATCGTCCAAGGCTCCAGGATGTGACGGTTACAACATGAATTTCATAAAGAAGTGTTGGACTGATATAGGTTCGGATTTCACGGCAGCGGTACTGGGCTTTTTCCAATCTTCAAGGTTGCCGCCTGATGCTAATATCACGTGGGTGGCGTTGGCCCCCAAGTTTACTGGTGCTAAGAAAATCAAAGATCTGCGTCCGATTAGCATGGTGGAGTGTGTATACAAGATAATTTTGAAGATGCTGGTTAGGAGAATGAGAGGTGTTATGCCAGGATTAGTAGGCGAGACACATAGTGCTTTTGTTAAGGGTCGGAAGATTCATGACGGGGCTCTAATCGCATGAGAAACGGTTCAGTGGATCAAACAGAGGAAGAAGGAAGCGGCAATAATAAAGCTAGATTTCTAGAAAGCATATAACAGAGTCAAGTGGAGTTTTGTGGACCTTGTTTTACAGAAGATGGGCTTTGGTCGAAGATGGAGGGGGTGGGTTATGGAGTGTGTCAGCACGTGCTCTATGTCAGTATTGATAAATGGCTCGCCGTCCAAGCCATTCAAGATGGAAAGGGGCCTGCGGCAAGGAGATCCTCTGTCCCCATTTCCCTTCGTACTTGTTGTTGATGTCCTACATAGGATGATTGGAGAGGCTGTGAGAAACGGTCGCATATCACCGTTGTTGGTTGGGAGAGATCATATTGAGCTGTCGCATCTACAATTTGCAGATGATACTGTCTTATTCTGCCCTCCTGAGGAAGAGACAATCAAGAACTACAGGAAGTTGCTTCGATGCTTTCAGTTGATGTCAGTTTAAGTATTAACTTTGATAAATCTAGCTTGATCCCTATTAACTGTGATGAGCAGTGGGTACAACGTATATGCAGTGTGTTGGGCTATAAGCAAGCCAATCTACCAGTTAAATATCTAGGCATCTCGCTAGGAGCAAACCCAAGGATGGTTAAGACGTGGAAGCCAGTAATAGACAAAATGGAGGAGAAGCTTAACCTCTGAAAGGCCAATATCCTCAATAAGGCTAGTAAGTTGGTACTTATCAAATCTGTGTTAAATAGCCTACCAGCTTATTATCTGAGCCTGTATAAGATGCCAAAGACTGTTGCAGAGAAACTGATTTCCTTGCAGAGGAGATTTCTACGGAGTAAAGAGGATGGTAAGAGTGGTATGGCTTTGGTTAAGTGGGAAGTGGTTCAGACTCCTAAAAAGCTAGGTGGGTTGGGGGTTGGGGATGCCATGATACGAAATTTATCTCTTCTGTTTAAATGGTGGTAGAGGTTCTCTAAAGAGGAGTGTCTGTTGTGGAAGAAGGTTGTCTGTTCCTGTAACAACCTGAATCCAAATGAGCTCCTATCATCCCAAGAACTACTTATTCGAGGAGGCCAGTGGAAGGATATTTGTCAGCTACAATTTAAGAATCAGAAGTCAGGCAGAAGATGATTACTGGGTTGTCCATGGAGGTGGGTGACGAGAGACGAACTCGGTTTTGGAAGGATGTCTGGATTCATGGAGGTTCTTTGAAAGATCGCTTTCCAAGGCTCTTCTCAGTTTCAAACCAAACAGGATCAATGATAGGGGATTGTGGGTTTTGGGATGCGTTAGCTTGGATATGAAATTTTCAGTGGAGGAGAGAATTATTCTAATGGGAGTTGGATTTAGTGAACCAGCTTCACCACACTCTGAGGCTAGTTAAACTTGATCTTGGAAGAGAGGATAGAGTTGTATGGAGGTATGATAAACAAGGAATTTTCTCTACTAACTCATTTATGCAGGTATTGCAGGTGAAAATGGTCTCGGAGGATATATCAAGCTACAGTTTTACAAGGACTATTTGGAAAGGCCTTGTCCCACCGAGAGTAGAGTTGTTTGTCTGGTTTGTCCTGATTGGCAGAGTCAATACAAAGGAGAGACTGAGTCGGCTTAGGGTCATTCACCAAGAAGATACTTTATGTGTTTTATGTAACAATGGTGTTGAATATGGCCACCACATATTTCTTGGTTGTAGCTTTTCTTGACAGGTATGGTGTGCTTGGTTATTATATGTTGGAATGCAATGGGCTTGTCCAGGTACAGTAAAGGAACACTTCCAAAGTTGGACTGTGAACTCAAAAACAAAACAAGAGTGCAAGAGATGGATGGTGTGTTTCTGTGCGATCATTTGGAACATATGGTTGGAACGGAACCGGAGGATTTTTTAGAACAAAAGAAAAGGGGTTGAGGAGATTATCAACTGTCTTTTCTAAGCTACAAGGAGTGGATAGGTACAGACCCCTTCTGTTGTTGATGGCAATGCCGGAGATGACAAAGGGATATCTACGTTTGCTTTTTGTTCTGTTTATTTTATTTTGTTTGATACTATATTGCTACACTCCTTGCTCCAGTTGTTGTGTTGAGCTCTTCGTTAGAAAAAAAAAACAGAGTTACAACCCCTTGATAACTGATGAGCGGATAATTTATACGCTTTTTGACATTGTTTTTAGTATATTTTTAGTAGGATCTAGTTACTTTTAGGGATATTTTCATTAGTTTTTATGTTAAATTCACATTTCTAGACTTTACTATGAGTTTGTGTGTTTTTCTGTGATTTCAGGTATTTTCTGGCTGAATTTGAGGGACTTGAGCAGAAATCAGATTCAGAGGTTGAAAAAGGACTGCTGATGCTGTTGGATTCTAACCTCCCTGCACTCAAAGTTGATTTTCTGGAGCTACAGAACTCGAAATGGCGCGATTCTAATTGCGTTGGAAAGTAGACATCCAGGGCTTTCCAGCAATATATAATAGTTCATACTTTGGCCAAGAATAGATGACGCAAACTGGCGTTCAACGCCAGCTCTCTGCCCAAATCTGGCGTCCAGCGCCAGAAAAGGATCCAAAACCAGAGGTGAACGCCAGAAATGGATCAAAACCTGGCGTTCAACTCCACAAATGGCCTCTGCACGTGGAAAGCTAAAGCTCAGCCCAAGCACACACCAAGTGGGCCCCGGAAGTGGATTTATGCATCAATTACTTACTCATGTAAACCCTAGTAGCTAGTTTATTATAAATAGGACATTTTACTAATGTATTTGACATCCTGGATCCTGGATTGTATTTTGATCCTGTGATCTCGTTTTGGGGGCTGGCCATCTCGGCCATGCCTGGACCTTTCACTTATGTATTTTCAACGGTAGAGTTTCTACACTCCATAGATTAAGGTGTGGAGCTCTGCTGTTCCTCAAAGATTAATGCAAAGTACTACTGTTTTCTATTCAATTCATCTT
>NC_029792.2:24597347-24598843 GCF_000816755.2 Arachis ipaensis
TCGTGGTGTAAGCTAGAATGATGGCGGCATTCAAGAGAATCCAAAAATTCTAAACCTTGTCTGTGGTATTCCGAGTAGGATTCAATGATTGAATGACTGTGACGAGCTTCAAACTCGCGAGTGCTGGGCGTTAGTGACAAACGCAAAAAAAGGGTGAATCCTATTCCGGCATGATCGAGAACCGACAGATGATTAGCCGTGCTGTGACAGAGCATGTGAGCATATTTTCACTGAGAGGAGGGGATGTAGCCACTGACAACGGTGATGCCCTTGCATAAAGCCAGCCATGGAAAGGAGTAAGACTGATTGGATGAAGATAGCAGGAAAGCAGAGGTTCAGAGGAACGAAAGCATCTCCATTCGCTTATCTGAAATTCTCACCAATGAATTACATAAGTATTTCTATCCCTATTCTATTAATTATTATTCGAAAACACCATTATCAATTTATATCTGCCTAACTGAGATTTGCAAGGTGACCATAGCTTGTTTCATACCGACAATCTCCGTGGGATTCGACCCTTACTCACGTAAGGTATTACTTGGACGACCCAGTGCACTTGCTGGTCAGTTACACGGAGTTGTGAACCGTGGTCTTGGCATCATGTTTTTGGCGCCATTACCAAGGAAAGAAAAAGCGATGAATTTTACATACTTAAAGTGTAATCACAATTCCGCGTACCAAGTTTTTGGCGCCGTTGCCGGGGATTGTTTGAGTTTGGACAACTGACGGTTCATCTTGTTGCTCAGATTAGGTAATTTTTTTTTTATTTTATTTTCAAAAAAAAAATTTTTTTTCAAAAATATTTCTAAAATTTTCACATCTGTTTTCGAAAAAAAATATAAAAATGTTTTCAAAAAAAATTTATTCAGAATTTTTAAAGAATGAATTCTAGTATTTCATGAAGCATGTTGAAGCCTGGCTGGCTGTAAAGCCATGTCTAAATTTATTTGGACTGAGGCTTGCAATTTGTTATCAAGAGCAATATACTCTGGTGTTAAATGCTGAAGCTTGGCTGGCCATTGGCCATGTCTAGTGTTTTGGACCGGAGCTTTCATTGAAAGCTTGGCTGGCTAGTGAGCCATGTCTAATTCCTGGACTGAAGCTTTAGACTAATATGGCAAGATTCCTGGAATTCATATTAAAAATTTTGGAATCCTTATTTTTCTTTTTCAATTGATTTTTCGAAAAAATCCAAAAAAATTAGAAAATCATAAAAATCAAAAACATTTTTTGTGTTTCTTGTTTGAGTCATGAGTCATGTCATAAGTTTGGTGTCAATTGCATGTGCATCTTGCATTTTTCAAAAGAAAATTCATGCATTCATAGTGTTCTTCATGATCTTCAAGTTGTTCTTGGTAAGTCTTCTTATTTGATCTTGATGATTTTTTGTTTTGGGTTGTATGGTGTTTTTCATATGCATTCTTGAATTCTTAGTGCGTAAGCATTAAAGAATTCTAAGTTTGGTGTCTTGCATGTTTTCTTTGCATTAAAAA
>NC_029792.2:24602636-24605351 GCF_000816755.2 Arachis ipaensis
TTTCTCTGATGCAGCAGAACTGCAAGATCCTTTTCAGTTCTTAACTGAATTTTTGCAGATATGTGATACTGTTAAGACTAATTGAGTAGATCCTGAAGTCTACAGGCTTATGCTTTTCCCTTTTGCTGTAAGAGACAGAGCTAGATTATGGTTGGATTCTCAACTCAAAGACAGCCTGAACTCTTGGGATAAGCTGGTCACTGCTTTCTTAGCCAAGTACTTTCCTCCTCAAAAGCTGAGCAAGCTTAGAGCTGATGTTCAAACCTCCAGACAAAAAGAAGGTGAATCCCTCTATGAAGCTTGGGAAAGATACAAACAGTTGACCAAAAAGTGTCCTTCTGACATGCTTTCAGAATGGACCATCCTGGATATATTCTATGATGGTTTATCTGAGCTATCAAAGATGTCACTGGACACTTCTGCAGGTGGATCCATTCACCTAAAGAAAACGCCTGCAGAAGCTCAGGAACTCATTAACATGGTTGCTAATAACCAGTTCATGTAAACTTCTGAAAGGAATCCTGTGAGTAATGGGACGCCTATGAAGAAGGGAGTTCTTGAAGTTGATACTCTGAATGCCATATTGGCTCAGAACAAAATATTAACTCAGCAAGTCAATATTATTTCTCAGAGTCTGAATGGAATGCAAGCTGCATCCAACAGTACTCAAGAGGCTTCTCCTGAAGAAGAAGCTTATGATCCTGAGAACCCTGCAATAGCAGAGGTGAATTACTTAGGTGAACCTTATGGAAACACCTATAATTCATCATGGAGAAATCATCCACATTTCTCATGGAAGGATCAAAAGCCTCAACAAGGCTTTAATAATAGTAGAAGAAATAGGTTTAACAATAATAAACCTTTTCCATCATCCACTCAGCAACAGACAGAGAACTCTGAACAAAATACTTCTAATTTAACAAACTTAGTCTCTGATCTATCTAAGGCCACTGTAAGTTTCATGAATGAAATAAGATCTTCCATTAGAAATTTGGAAGCACAAGTGGGCCAGCTGAGTAAAAGGATCACTGAAATCCCTCCCAGTACTCTTCCAAGCAATACAGAAAAGAATCCAAAAGGGGAGTGCAAGGCCATTGACATAAGCAAAATGGCCGAACCCAATGAGGGAGAGGAGGACGTGAATCCCAAGGAATAAAACCTCCTGGGACGTCCAGTGACCAATAAGGAGCTTCCCTCTGAGGAACCAAGGGAATCTGAGACTCATCTAGAGACCATAGAGATTCCATTGAACCTCCTTATGCCCTTCATGAGCTCTGATGAGTATTCCCCTTCTGAAGAGAATGAGGATGTTACTGAAGAGCAAACTGCCAAGTTTCTTGGTGCAATCATGAAGCTCCTGGAGGAGCATCTGTCTGGCGTTCAGCGCCAGAACAGAGTATGGTTCTGGCGCTGAACGCCCAAAATGGGCAGCTTCTGGGCGGTGAACGCCAGAACAGGCATGGTTCTGGCGTTCAACGCCAGAAATGGCACACAAATGGGCGTTGAACGCCCAAAATGGCCACCAACCTGGCGCTGAACGCCCAGAGTTGTGTGCAAAGGCATTTTTACATGTCTAATGGGTGCAGGGATGTAAATCCTTGAACACCTCAGGATCTGTGGACCCCACAGGATCCATTCAGGATCTGTGGACCCCACAAGATCCACTCAGGATCTGTGGACCCCATAGAATCCACACCTACCTCCACTCACTTCTTCTCACCACTCTCTTTCACACAACCTCATAAGCACTCTTCCCCAAAAACCCTTCACCAATCACCTCAATCTCTCTTCCCCATCACCTCTTCACCACTCACATCCATCCACTCTTCCCCATAAACCTACCTCATAAACCCCACCTACCTTCAAAATTCAAAACCAATTTCCCACCCAAACCCACCCATATGGCCGAAACCTTCCCCCCTCCCTTCCCTATATAAAGCCCTCCATTCTTCTTCAAATTCACACAACACAACCCCTCTATACCCTTCTTGGCCGAACCACATCACCTTCTCCCTCTCCTCCATTTCTTCTTCTTTCTTCTCTTGCTCGAGGGCGAGCAAAATTCTAAGTTTGGTGTGGTAAAAGCATAAGCTTTTTGTTTTTCCATTACCATTGATGGCACCTAAGACCGGAGAATCCTCTAAAAAGGGGAAGGGGAAGATGAAAGCTTCCACCTCCGAGCCATGGGAGATGGAAAGGTTCATCTCCAAAGCCCATCAAGACCACTTCTATGATGTTGTGGCCATTCTATGTTTGTGTCTTCATTACATGATCATTAGTAGTAGTAACTATGTCTTAAAGTTATGAATGTCCTATGAATCCATCACCTCTCTTAAATGAAAAATGTTTTAAATCAAAAGAACAAGAAGTACATGAGTTTCGAATTTATCCTTGAACTTAGCTTAATTATATTAATGTGGTGACAATGCTTCTTGTTTTCTGAATGTATGCTTGAACAGTGCATATGTCTTTTGAAATTGTTGTTTAAGAATGTTAAATATGTTGGCTCTTGAAAGAATGATGACTAGGAGACATGTTATTTGATAATCTAAAAAATCATAAAAATGATTCTTGAAGCAAGAAAAAGCAGCAAAGAACAAAGCTTGGAGAAAATAAATAGGCGAAAAAAAAAATTATAGAAAGAAAAAGAAAAAGCAAGCAGAAAAAGCCAATAACCCTTAAAACCAAAAGGCAAGGGTAAATAAAAAGGATCCC
>NC_029792.2:24605374-24606404 GCF_000816755.2 Arachis ipaensis
TGTTTCATTGATAGTTTGGAATTTATAGTATATTCTCTTCTTTTTATCCTATTTTATTTTCAGTTGCTTGGGGACAAGCAACAATTTAAGTTTGGTATTGTGATGAGCGGATAATTTATACGCTTTTTGACATTGTTTTTAGTATATTTTTAGTAGGATCTAGTTACTTTTAGGGATATTTTCATTAGTTTTTATGTTAAATTCACATTTCTGCACTTTACTATGAGTTTGTGTGTTTTTCTGTGATTTCAGGTATTTTTTGGCTGAATTTGAGGGACTTGAGCAGAAATCAGATTCAGAGGTTGAAAAAGGACTGCTGATGCTGTTGGATTCTGACCTCCCTGCACTCAAAGTGGATTTTCTGGAGCTACAGAATTCGAAATGGTGCGCTTCCAATTACGTTGGAAAGTAGACATCCAGGGCTTTCCAGCAATATATAATAGTTCATACTTTGGCCAAGAATAGACGATGCAAACTGGCGTTCAACGCCAGCTCTCTGCCCAAATCTGGCGTCCAGCGCCAAAAAAGGATCCAAAACCAGAGTTGAACGCCAGAAATGGATCAAAACCTGGCGTTCAACTCCACAAATGGCCTCTGCACGTGGAAAGCTAAAGCTCAGCCCAAGCACACACCAAGTGGGCCCCGGAAGTGGATTTATGCATCAATTACTTACTCATGTAAACCCTAGTAACTAGTTTATTATAAATAGGACATTTTACTAATGTATTTGACATCCTGGATCCTGGATTGTATTTTGATCCTGTGATCTCGTTTTGGGGGCTGGCCATCTCAGCCATGCCTGGACCTTTCACTTATGTATTTTCAACGGTAGAGTTTCTACACTCCATAGATTAAGGTGTGGAGCTCTGCTGTTCCTCAAAGATTAATGCAAAGTACTACTGTTTTCTATTCAATTCATCTTGTTTCGCTTCTAAGATATTCATTCGTACTTCACTCTGAATGTGATGAACGTGACAATCATCATCATTCCCTATGAACGCGTGCCTGACAACCACTTCCGTTCTACCTT
>NC_029792.2:24607884-24617686 GCF_000816755.2 Arachis ipaensis
GTGATGCCCTTGCATAAAGCCAGCCATGGAAAGGAGTAAGACTGATTGGATGAAGATAGCAGGAAAGCAGAGGTTCAGAGGAACGAAAGTATCTCCATTCGCTTATCTGAAATTCTCACCAATGAATTACATAAGTATTTCTATCCCTATTCTATTAATTATTATTCGAAAACACCATTATCAATTTATATCTGCCTAACTGAGATTTGCAAGGTGACCATAGCTTGCTTCATACCGACAATCTCCGTGGGATTCGACCCTTACTCACGTAAGGTATTACTTGGACGACCCAGTGCACTTGCTGGTCAGTTACACAGAGTTGTGAACCGTGGTCTTGGCATCATATTTTTGGCGCCATTACCAAGGAAAGAAAGAGCGATGAATTTTACATACTTAAAGTGTAATCACGATTCCGCGTACCAATAACCAAACTGATATTATAATGCAACGAAAACTAAAACCATTGAATGAGCTAATATTCTCGATGAGCAAACTAATATTAACTGTTGGAAAAAATTGAAGTTTAGACAAGAATCTGGCTGATAGCAAAAATACTAAAATAATTTTTTATAACTTATATAATTAAATAGGTATCTCGAAAGATATTCTAAGTAATAAATATAATGACAAAAATTAAATAATTAAATACTAAAATTTTTATTGTGAAAATTTTTTTAGAAGAGAAAAAATTTATGAAATCTAATCAAGTAAAATCTTCTCTTATCAAAAGAATAAGTATACAAATAATTTTTTTAATAGTGTTAGGACATCTCAACAATCAACAAAATACATTATCAAAATTGATAGAATTAATATAAACCCTCCACAAAATGAGTATCTCAAATCAGATCAAAGAAAAGACAATATAACTAGTAATATTTATCTTTATACCAAAAATAACATACTAAAATTTCATAAGAAAGAAAATAAATTTACCAATACAATAAGAACACATTGGAACTGCCATATTGCCCTTTTTCTTCTTCTCTTAGTCGATGTTCTTCTCCTTTCTCTCTCACTCTGGTTTTCTTTTTCTTTTTTGTGTGTGTGATGGAAGACACTTTTTCTCTCTCTTTTTCTTTTTTTACTTTGCCATGATTTTTAGCTACTTTTCTTTTTTTTTTATTTGAATTGTGGGTCTCATTTGAATTTTGGAGACCCACTAATATTAACTAGTGTTATGTGATTTTATTATTTTTAAATAAAAAATCGATCCACAAAAAAAAAGTTTAATTTCTCATTTAAGGAAAACTAAACAATATCATAGATATTTGTTTTCAGTCTATATCAAGTTTCCTACGCTGTTGAACTCAACAAATTTTGTTCAAGCCAAGTAAGCTACTGTAGAGGTAAAAGTTCTGTCGGTGCCTATAAATTTTCATATTAACAAGGCTCAAATTTGATCTTTTATGTAGCATTTGGAAGAGAAACGGAGATTGAGAGATTGAGATTGAGAGACAGATACTGAAATAAGTATCAATATTATGTTTGGTATAAAGTAGGAGACAAAGATTAACATAAAAATGAAGTTCTAATTTAATTTGCACAAAGAGTAAAGTTGGAATTAATTAATTGAAATGAGAATATTTTAGGTATAAAATGTTATTAAAGTTTCAATCTCTATCCCAAAAAATTTCAGTCCCTGTGTCCCCACTTTTTGAAGGTACTAAAATATTGAAATTTTGGAGACAAAGACTGAAATTTTAGTAATAGTTTCTCGACCAACAAATATGATACTGAGCCCCAGTCTCCAAGTCTCCGTTCCAATACCTCAAAACAAATGCTACTTTAGTTATCTACTCAATAAGAAAATGATATAAAATTAGTATATTAGATGTATATTTACATACCTCTACCTAGTGGGGGTGAGCATGGGTAGCGGGTACTCGATTACCCGTCTGAACCTGAACCGAACCAATTAAATTGGTTCTGGAACCAACGGATAATCAGGTCCAACCCGAACCAAACCGATAGCGCTATTCCTAGTGATTGGTTCAGGTAACTGTTTTGGAAGAGCAGAATCCGAACCGACCCGTAGATCCGTTCATATATTAATTAAATAAAATATATATATATTTTATTCTAACACAGTAACACTAGCGGCACCTTCTCACATTCTCAGTCTCTTACCCCATGGAGTAAACAAACCTAGAAACCATAGTAGAGGTAGAGCTTTCTCAAACCTCACCAGTTACCACCTCACCATTACTTGCACAACCAGCTTCTCCATCGTCTTCTCTATCAGGCGTCAGGCACATCATCTTCTCTTCCTCGTCCGTGGGACCGTCAGGCGCATCGTCTTCTCCATCGTCTTCCTGGTAGCAGCAGCGATGCAGCAACCAACTTCCTCTCCGTCGTCAGCGTCTCCGTCGGCATCTCCGTCAACATCATCGTCCGCAGTCCCCTCTCCAGCAGCCAGCTTCCTCCAGGTTCTAGCATCGTCTTCTCCAGTCACTCGGTCAAGTTAGTGTTAGTCTATAATTTTTTGTTTATGTTATACGTTAAAGTGTTAATTATTTTATTTTCTGTTCAATTTTTGAAATTAAAAATTGTTAGTTCTTGTTGAATAAAGCTCTTGATAACTCTAAAACAATCCTCTTTGAGACCTAAGATTGGAGTAATATCTGCTGTCCAATGTATTTGGAGTTGAAACATCCAAATCGGTTAGGCTATCACCACTTTCATTTTGGGGACATAATGCTTGCAATGTCTGTAAATAATTTGGGTTCAATGTTAGATCAAGATTGCCTGTGTTGTTGTAATTGAATAATCGATTCAGTGATTAACAAATACTCTGCAGTAAGCTCTTCCAATTGTATTAATTGGTTAGTAACTTATTATAATACTTGTACTAATTAATGAATGTCAAGATCAGATAAAATACATGACTTCTCTTATTTTATGAAATAATAATATATAGAGTTTTGTTAATAATAAATATCTTAAAAATTAATATTGAATATTTTTATAAAGTATTTGGTGTTTAATATGTTTGGATTATTTCAATTGATGTTACATGTTTATTGTACTTGTTGAATTTTTAAGATAAAATTTCATTTTTTTTTTATGAATTTCTGTTTCATCGGGTACCCAATTACCTGAACTAAACCAATCTGTTCTTAATCGGTTTGATTTGATTTAGGTACATACACAAAAAAATACAAATTCAAACTAAACTGAATTAATTACATTTTAATTGGTTCGATTCTAATTTCACCTTGAACCCGAACCAATCCGACCCGTACTCACCCCTACTACCTAATAATTATGCTTCGGGTTTCTGCAACAAATTTGAAATTATTAGAATTCAGCCAGAGTGATAAGCTGATAAGGTGCCAAAACTTGTGTGACATCTAGAATTCGAATCCTAATTTTATGTAATATTCAAATCCGCTAAACTTAATACATTTAAAATATTCAGAATGCACACTGATCAAGCAACATAATACCAACCCCATAAGAGAAAAAAAAGATGGAAGATCGCATAAATAAAAAACAAATGAGAAAAATAAATAATTATAAAAATGACCAAGACTTTAAGAAGAATAGAAGTTATTGTTATAAAGGTTATAAAAAATAAATGAAAAATCACTACAAGAAATACCGTTAAAATCGACGGCCAAATCGATGGCTTTGCCGTCGATAATATTAAAAATCGACGATAAAATTGACGATGTTAGTCGTCGCTTTAAAGCGTGTCGATTTTTCAAAAAACTAATAAAATTGACGGCTTTTTGGGGTGTCGATAAACTTTTAATAAAATCGACGGCTACAGTGTCGGTAATATAGGTTTAAGATTTTTACATATTTAATAAAAGCGACACCTTTGTCGTCGATAATATTATCTAAAATCGACGACATTTGTGTCGATATTTTTATTTATTAAAATTGACAAATTAGCTGTCGATTTAATTATTAAATTACCGACATATTTTTCATTTCCTTTTGTCTATTTTACATTAAAATCGACAACATTGCCGTTGATTTTTGTCTATGTTAAATTTAAAAAGCGACAGAATTGTCGTCGATTTTATTGTAACCAAGGATGCAAATGATAACAGCAGGGTCATATAGAACCACAAATTGAAATCTAAATTCATTAATTTCATATTATAACAAATTAATAAACATACACTCATTATGCCACTACTATAATAATTAACATATATCTATACAAATTTGCTAAAATAATTAACATAAAACACAACTTATAACTAAAAGAGAAATGTAATCATGTGATGCTCTAAATAAGTTTAAAAACTAGTATGAAAAATAATAAAGTATAGCTAGAAATATGTAAAAGTATCTATGAAGTATCTAACACGACGAGTCTCTACTACAGATTCAACAGACCGGATTATACTTACGTATCCGATGCCTCGGCGAGTCTCTGAAGAGCAAGTCCTTGTACCTGGTAGCACAATGTAACTATGCATGTATTAAATTGATGAAATCAAACATGTCGAAAAATAACTGAAAAAGGCACTGAAGCTTTATACACACCTTTTTTTGACAGGATCATAAGATTCAACAACCCCCTCATAAAACCTGAAGAAAAGAATTTTATAAGAGCATCAATTATATGTATGGAAAATAAGAGAGTTTAGTGAAGAAGCTAAGACCTAGTAACAAAAGGAATGAGATTGCACACAACAATTACACCCTCCTTTTGTACAGTGTCTTCTTTTTCCATCAACAATAAACTGTATTTTTTCACTATCCATAGGAATTTCATGCCAAAGCCTTCGACAATTAATAGCATTTTTTGCTCTAAGTATTAGCATTATCCTAAATTGATAGTTCACAAGCATGGACATACTACATCATCATATACCATCATAACTGCTGAGATAGAAGAGAGGATAGAGATTGCATGAATTTTATGTTTTTCCAAATTCTAATTCAAATTAACATAATTACATAGTATCTATTCAGATTCTAAAAAAAACAGAAATAAAGGCCACAGTTGGTAAGAAGACTGAAATACGTACGTTTTGTCCGCTGGCCACCAGGCAATGGTTCGACAAGGTCAACTGTTTTCGATTCCTGAAGTAAAAAAGAATATAACAGCAATTGAAAGGAGATGAATAAGGAAACTTTGTTTTTTGTTAACACTGAAATAAGTTTATGATTCAAACTATGATGACTAATATCATTAACTAATGGTATGGAGCCAGGAAGAAATTTTTGTTGTTGGTATTCAGCAATGTTAGTAATATAAAGGCAGTTTATATTAATTGTTGGAACTGGCACAGATCCTTAACGAATGTCGCTTTTTAAGGATCTTCCAGGACCAGGTTATGGCAAAAAAGAATATCAAGGTATAAAAGTTGAAGGAAATGGGACACCTCAAGACTTTCTAATGGAAAAAAAAAGAAAAAAAAAAGAAACTGAAATTTCAATTACTCCACTAGATTTCAATTACATGCATTTACCTTTCTTTTGGCATGTCTTCTTGTCAGCCTTGTTTGAGGATAATAAAGTAGAGACAAGATGATCCCTCGAAAAGACAAAATATCTTAGGTTGGATATTATACTAGAATATTGTATTTTGTTATACAAGAATGTAAAAAAAGGCTAAGGCTATATTAGTGAAAGTCTTTATAGTTTCACTGTCACTCATTTTTTAATTAGGTCTTTATAGTTAAAACTTGTAATCAAATTAGTATATTCTATACGCGTTACATATATCTAATCAAGTGCCTATATCATAGAAGCATATCTTAACAAGATCCTTGAGTTTAAAATTTTGTAATCAAGCTCATGTAATGGTCATGGATGATAAATTACCATTTTCCTAAAAATTTTTGTACAGCATAAGATCTTGATTACGAAATTTTTACACGAGAAGGATTTGGTTGAAAAATATTAGCATAGTATAAGGACTTTAGTCCAATATAAGAGCTTACTTAAAAATGTTTAAACTGTAAGCATCACATTGAAAAAATGTTTAAAAATACTAGCAATACCTCATCAGCAGACGATTTGTTGAGATCCTTATTAGCAATAGATTTAAGCTTCTTCCTTTTCAAGCATATCAATATAGCTGCATTTTTTAATAGAAAATGAGACAACTCAATTAAACACATGAAGAGCACACTAAATAGGAAACCCAATAACAATAAGAATCCATACATGTGGCTGAAAGAAACCATCAGAGCCCTCATCGAGTTCACTCATCTATTCTTGCCTGTGTAAGTGAAACCTGAATGGCCATAACGATTAGGTAGCAATCATTAGATATCATATAGATTCAAAGTTTAAGCTACTTATTAATAAGCTACTTAATTGACAAATTCTCGTTGTATCAAAACCGATGAACACTGAATTTCCATGGTCAAAGGTCAAAGCAAGTAAAAAATAATGGATTTTGATAGATACAAAATCATAATGTTGTAAAAATAAAAAATATAAAAATAGCGAACCAATGAGCCATAGAAACTAAAGAGAAGAACAAAAGATATCCGCAAAGACTTCACTGAGAAGGGAAACAGTAGAAATGAGGTTCTGAGAAAGCCTAAGTGATGTGCAGAATTATGTAGCAGATTGCTCCGGAGTGGAAGGAGCTTCTTTTTGGGGTACCTCTGCAGTGCCATTATTGGTGGCAGCATCCTTCGGTTGCGATGCAGGTGCACCTTCTGGTGCAGGCTTCCCATTTTTAGATGCTGTTTTTTTTTTGCATCCTTGCCATCTTTGGGGCCTTTGGCAGGTGCAGGTGAAGGCGGCATCATATGAGGCGGCATCAGGTGCAGTAATTTTTGTCGGCCTCTTTGTGGAACTTCTCTTGATTAGCTAAGTATAGCTGTTCCATAAGCGAAATTTATTATAGAATTAAAAGACAGGAAGGAAGTGAACAATGATGATGATGATGTTTTACCTTCTCCTTTTCTCTGTTTTGAACCTTGTTAGTCTCAACATTAAGCTTCCTTTTCTCATAGAAAGCCACCTTATATTCCTCAGCTTCCTCAATAATCTTCGATCTCATTTCTTTCTCCCTTTTCTCCTTCTCCTCTAACTGAATGGCATTTTGCCTGCATAAGGAATTTATTTTTGTTCACAACTGAGTTCCGAAAACATGTAATTGACCTTAATTGACCTAAGATAGGATGACTAAGCTACTTATTAATAAGCTACCTATTAATGTAAATACCAGATAGGATGACTAAGTCATTGAGATCAAGTCCAGCATTATTAAACTTAGTTTGCAGGGTGGTGAAGTTATCAAATGGAGCAGGAATGTTTCTTGTGGATTCTGACAAATTAGAAACTAAACCATCCCTTCTACCTGTTGGAACTTGCCAGAAGAGTCCACCCTAATGAAAATCCCATGTTAATTATATAATATTAGTGTTGATGAATGATTATTATGTTGATGTACTCACAGTGGCAACAATAGAGTCTTTGGCAGCCAAAGTTAAGATATTAGCACAAGAAACAACACCAGGGCATGCAACTTCCACAAGGCTCTTTATTCCCTCAATGAAGTCAAACCCTCTCACTGTCAAGTTTGGTGGAGCATTCTTCTCAGCTTGCTTGTTTGTGTTGTTCAAAAGCACTGATCCATCACACCCCTGAAAATTAAAACTCAGGTTATTTTGAAACACAACAAGCTAATTAGTAATTACTTAAGTAATAACTAAATAATTACCCTGATAAAACAATCATGAAAATGCATTCTTATTAATGTAGCTGCAAGTGAAGGAGCATTGTGGATGTGCTCATCACAAAATCAGAAACAATCTTCTCAGCTTTTGGGCAGCTTTTAGCATGGAAACCCAAGCCAGTAGCATCATCTATTACACGATTTTCTCTTAAGCAAACCTACATTGCGTCCAAATCATCAGCATTCAGTGTTCAGTAAATAAGGAGAATGTCACCAACTGAGAAAAGTATCATAAGTTTAAGCAGATATAACCAATGAATAGGTTAGCCAGAAAATGATACCTTCAGAAACCTGTACTTTGCCAATTGCCCTGTAAGTGGTACCTGATGTGTTATATAAGTGGTAGCTGATGTGTTATAAAAATTATTAGAAAATAAAATCTCAGCGATGGTACCTGATGTGTTATATAAGTGGCAACTGCCCTTGTAAGAACAAACCAGTGCACTCTGCAAGAACCAGCAAATTTGATTGAGATGCAACTAAAAAAGTTGAATTTCCAAATGTTAGGAATGGATGCATATTAATCTTTAGACCAACCTGACCATCGGGTGTATAACAAGCAGCAGCAACCATCTCATGCATATCAGTCCAATCAACAACATGCCTATCAGGAATGCTCCATATGCAAACCTTAGCATCCAAGGATCCGCTAATGAAGTAATTATCATCAACAGGATTAAACTAGATGCAAGTTACCGTGACAGACAGAAAACAGATTGAAGTAGAAGGTATGATTAGCAAAAGAAAACAAAAAGTTGGCGGAGGAAAAAAATTGCTTTCACTGATAAACTTAACCATCCTATTACACATTAGAGGACTTGTGTAAAATTAATCCTATATGCAGCAAAGACAGATACTCTAACAAAATTGTACCTGTCTGGCACAATTATGGGGCAAATTGGGTTCGATTTGGTAGGGATATGATGCACTGGGAACTAATTCAAATTTTATTGTGAAGAGGGAGAAGACTACTATGATATAGACACATAAATTTTATACTAGAATAAAGTATGAAAAAGTAACGATTTCACATGCCTTCTTGTAGAAACTTGGAATTGTACCAGCTTCCAAGCTTTTCTTTGAAAATGTCGAGCAAAATCCTCTTCATTTCAAGCTCTGAAAAAGAGCAAGTTAGGGTTACAGATTAAGTGAAACCATAGTTCCAAATTCCAATACAATTCGAATTAATTGCTGAATTGAACAAAGAGATTGAGATAACAGAATGAAATTCTTCATATAGCGGGTAAAACCAAAGCAGCTGCAGGGAAGAATCAAAAAATATGAGATATGGAACAAGAAGAGGAAACAGGGGGCAATAGTAATAGATTGAGATAAGTTTCAAAGTGGTCCCTGAAGTTACCGTCGAGCCTCATAGTGATCCCTGAAGTTAAAAATTACTCATATTCATCCCTGAAGTTGCACTCCGGAACTCAGACTCGTCCTTCTGGCCAATTTTGTCCAGCTGGCGCAACCGGAAAGCTGACTTGGACTCGTTGGTGACACACTGTCAGCACAACAGCTAGCTGACGTGGCGATGTAAACTGTTTTGACTCAATATGGTCCCTAAATTAAGGTTAAAAACCCTAACCCCCAATTGACTCTCTTCTCCTCTTTTCTCCATCGCACACTCTCTTCTCCTCTCTTCTCCATCACACCAGAGGTGACTTTCCTCTACAGTGTCTTCTCCATCTTCGAAAACCACACGTTATAGCTAGCGCGAGCAACACAACTGAGAGCTCCAACAACCCATGATCATTTGGAAGCATCATGAGGAGAATGAATAGAAACAGAGATGCGCGTCTGCCAGAATGGTGTGGGTGTGGGTCGAGACCAGTGTTGCAATGGTCAACGACGGATTCTAATCCAGGGAGACCGTTCGTGAGTTGCCCAAACTACAATGTAAGTGTTTGATGCTGTTGTTTGCTATAATTCTGGATGTAAACTTGGTTGATTCACTTTCCTGGGTGCAGACTGCAGGTAAGAGGTGGTGTGGGTTGTTTCTATGGGTGGATAAAATTCTAGAAGAAGATGCGGTAACATGTGATGGTAGAACAAGCTCTTCAAATGACAACAAAGAATGGAAGATGAAGATTAGATTCTGAAGTTAGAGTTCTCAAAATTGGGGGGGGGGGGGTTTTT
>NC_029792.2:24617704-24620743 GCF_000816755.2 Arachis ipaensis
GATAGGCAACAGAGTCAATTGTATTTAGCAAAAAATATGTGACATGGGATATGCATATGTTGTTCTGTTCATGTACTTGTACCTGTCCTTTTGGTTGAAAGAAATGCAGATTAAACTGTTTGACATGACTATGTAAGAATAATTTGGAATTTGAATAAACAAGAGGTTATATGTAAATAATTGTTCCTGCACTACTAATAGATTCATCTAATGAAATTAATCTTAATTGCATATCAGAGACCAAGAAAAAAAAATCCGCCACAGCTCAATTCAAGGGAGTCATAATCCATATTCATATATTCATGATGCAGAAAACATATTTAAAATAGGCATTACAGAGTCAGGGCAATATTCAACAAGTATATGAAAGTTCTCAACATATTGAGAACACAAGTTTTGAACACTAAAATCCCCAACACTGGGTTCAAAATTCAGAAAGCATGCTGCTTCATCAAAATAGATAAATAAAATAATCTTCTCCTAAACGTAATAATCCTAGTCTTCATTTTTTGTTTCTGGGTGGTCTGAATCCAAGGTTGGGAACAAACTTCATGAAGTTATCAAGCCTTGTAACGGTCTCATGTGATGCACCTTGCATAGGATGCGACGGATGATTTGTTGCGGGTTAACTGGTTGCTAGTTGGGTGGTTGCTGCTTGATTGTTGCTTCCTGGAGTTGCCTTTTCTTGTTTAGAGGACTTCCTTTTAGGAGGGAGTTTTGGTAGCCTCACAGGAGAAGGCAAAACCTATTAGTGAAGACATGTAAAATAGTTAGTAAAAGTGCATAAGAACATGCACATAATAAAATGAATGTCATCTAATTTTTTGAACCTATTGAGAGTCATCGGTTTGTGACAAGGGTGGTTGACTGAGTTCAAGCTGAATTTTGGTGGAGAGTTGTGGGACAAGGGTGGCTTCACCACCATTAGCAGCAAGGGGTTGGGCAGCAACAGCCTCTGCAGCAACAGCAGCATCCTCATTAGCAGCTCTAGAGTTACATAAGTGACATCAGAATGGTCCCTTCAGTTTTATAAGTGACATCAAAATGGTCCCTATTCTTTATATAAAAATCAGTTCATTATATACACAGCAGTTCATCAAGCATTAGTCCATCTACTAAGTAAAGCAGTAGTTCATTATATACACAACAGTTCATTATATAAGCAGTGATCCAACTACCCTGTAATGAATATCTTCTCACTTATTCTATTATCACAGCAGCTAATACTAATTATACAATAACAAATAAATTTCTAAAACGTACCTTCTGCTTATCTGATATGAAACAGAGCTTGTTTTGCTTATAATCTCCCAAGTCTTCATGAAGTAATTCCAAGAACCACCTCCAGTTTTCAGTATTTTCAATAGGGACAATTGCATATGCAATCACATACATATGATTCTCTGCATATCTAATATGAAATAGAGCGTGTTTTGCTTATAATCACATTCTTCGTTATCATTTGAAGAGCTTGTTCTACCATCACATGTTACTGCATCTTCTTCTAGAATTTTATCCTCCCACAGAAACAACTCACACCACCTCTTACCTGCAGTCTGCACCCTGGAAAGTGAATCAACCAAGTTTACATCCAGAATTACAGCAAACAACAGCATCAAACACTTACATTGTAGTTTTGGCAACCCACGAACGGTCTCCCTGGATTAGAATCCGTCGCTGACCATCACAACATTGGTCTCAACCCGCACTCACACCATTCTGGCAGACGTGCATCTCTGTTTCTATTCATTCTCCTCATGATGCTTCCAAATGATCGTGGGTTGTTGGAGCTCCCAGTTGCGTTGCTCGCGCTAGCCATAACGTCTGGTTTTCGAAGATGGAGAAGATACTGTAGGAGAAGCAATAGAGGAGAGTCACCTCTGGTGCGATAGAGAAGAGAGGAGAAGAGAGTGTGCGATGGAGAAGAGAGGAGAAGAGAGTCAATTGGGGGGTTAGGGTTTTAAACCTCAATTTAGGGACCAAATTGAGTCAAAATAGTTTACGTCGCCACGTCAGCTAGCCGTTGTGCTGACAGCGTGTCACCAACGAGTCCAGGTCAGCTTTCCGGTTGCGCCAGCTGGACGAAATTGACCGGAAGGACGAGTCTGAGTTCTGGAGTGCAACTTCAGGGATGAATATGAGTAATTTTCAACTTCAGGGATCACTATGAGGCTCGAGGGTAACTTCAGGGACCACTTTGAGACTTATCTCTAATAGATTCATAAAACAAGGAAACAACATAGAAAAGTAAAGAGAAAAGGAACTGTGAAATCATTTGTTGCAAATTAAAGTAGCACTCGCAATAGTTCATGTGACAAATTGCTGGAGATTCATACGAAGAAGGAGGTGTTACGACGTGTTTTCGATTTGAAATAGGGGGCGGAGGGGCGGCGACGCGTGTGTGACGGGTGTGGGAGCAGCAGAGCAACAACATGGTGGTAGCAGAGCGAAGAGGCGCGGCAGCATCAGAGAAGTAGGGTTGGTGAAATGGAGAAGGCGCCAATTGGAGTTAACTTCTGAGTTAAACTGAGGTGAACTGGGGAGAAACGAGGGACGCGGGAACTAAACGAGGGCAAAAATTGTTTGTTGATAAAAATCGACTGTATCTACGTCGATTTTATTTGGAAAAAAAATCAACATTTTAGCCGTCTATTTTATATAATAAATCTAAACCATCCATCTCATTTTAAAAAAGATCTTCATCATTTAAATTTATCGACGGTAAAAGGCCGTCGATATAATAAATATTAAAATCGACGGCAATCTTGTCGATTTTAAAAGGAAAAAAATATCTCTGTCCAATCTCTGTCGACAATGCAATACTGGCAGAGGAAGGTTCTAAGTTTCTAAAAGAATAGACGACTCCGTCGTCGATTTTAATATTTTATTTTTAATTTTTATTTTCTTATTTTATCGACAACTAACCGTCGAAAATTATCGACAAAGATTTGCCGTCGATTTTTAGCGTCGTAATTACTCTTTTTCTTGTAGTGAATAATTAAAAATATATTTATCTTTTTATAAAAAAAATTGATCATT
>NC_029792.2:24621546-24625009 GCF_000816755.2 Arachis ipaensis
ATAATATTTTTCTAAAAAAAATTAATTAATAATTAAAATCCTAGTTACTTAAAATTCTTCATATAGTTCTATAAAACGTAATACTTGCAATCTAAAAAAAAAACAACACACATACTACTTCAAATACCAAAACATATGACTAAAAGAAAAAAAAACTAATACTTCAATTAAACTACAATTTATTGCCTGTCCCCCAACAAAAAACTACAATTTATTGGCACATGATTACGGTTGAGATAAAACAATCCATTTATATCCAAAACTTAGGTATCTCGGTTACTTGGGGAATATTTTACTTCAAGATTATATTGTTATCTTGGTTAGAAATCTTAATCTCCAGTCTGAAATTTTCAAGTCGGTCATAAATATAGAAAGACGCGATGTTATAACTTAGTTGCTAAGCTAATTCATATTTGATTATTTTTAGTTTTTTTTAATGGTATTTTTTAATCTAATAGACAAAGAGTTAATTCGTCAAGAATCTAAATTTTATTTAAAAGTTTATAATTGGTAAATGGATTGCTGCATACACAAGATAAAATTCAAATTTTTAATATTTACTTAAATAAATTAATAAACTAATCACTAGACTAACTTAACTTGGTTAATTATTTTTAATTAAACACAAAAATTCGTATATAAACTAAATGCTAACATAATTGTCAAAGAACAAAATAACTTGACTATGAATCAATCTGTTATGCAGATTTTTAGCAAATCTAAATTGGTTTGATATCTACTGACCTGAGAATGAAATCTATTTCTCTTTAAAAATTCTAATTTTAATTATGCATAAAAAATTCTTGTTGGATTAGTGCTGAAAAAAAAAGAATGTAGAAACGAAGATAAAAACTACAAATGTTAGAATAGAAAAGATGCAAGAAAAACAAAGTAAATGACTAAATTTAAAGAAAGTGTTGGGAATAATACACCATTCCCCCTTGAGAAAACACCTTTAACAGAGTAATAAAATAGACACAATCACAACACAAGAATTTAACGTGGAAACTCCAATTACCGGAGAAAAAATCACGGCCGTTGTCAAATGACAACCAGAGAATATCACTATGTGAAAATTGTTACAACACATAGACTTCTTTCTCTCACCGGCACCCCAGTACACCCACACTCTCTCAAAACAAATATCTAACTACACCTCATAACACTCTCTAATAAAGAGTACAGAGGAAAAGAAAAATTAGATATAAGCTTAAAGTGTTTTTGACTGGTGCAAAAACAAATGGAGAACTTAGCTTCATATTTATAGCCTAGGCCATCCACTCCATTTGCTATCCTGAGCAATGTGGGACTAATTCAACCAAATCCTAACAGAAAGCAATAAATCGTCTTTGACATTATCAAAAGACTTTAAAATTTAAATACATTGAAATCAAAGAAAGAAAGAAATAGACTTTGTAGAGAAAATATATTGTAGGAAAAGAAATTTGCCAGGGAAATTAAAATGAAAGTGAGGGCTATAGAATGAACCGTATAGAAAAATGAACTCTGAGTAAGATAAAAAAATCTCTGGAAATGTGATATTGTAAGAGCTTTTTTCTGAAATGAATTCCAACCATTATTCTTTTCAAATTATGTCTATTTATAGTCATTTTCAACCAATCAAAATTCCTTCACGTGCTCCACATACAAGAAAACCAAACATAAGTGTTCCCACCACAACAATAGTGTGATAACAATCTTCAACTGCCTTAATTATTGGCCTCCCCGTTGCTTCGATCACAGATCCTCATTTTCGATACGCACCTTCGATCAACCTAACTTGCTCATCGATGATTTCTCTTTGATCACCTTGAGCACCTTCTCGACATAGTCCAGACAAATATCTTCGATTTGTTCATCATCAAATTTAAATTATTTTTAGCCAACAAATTGCCCCTTAAATTGACGATTCTTTTCTTAAAACAAAGAATGTGTCGATTCAATAAAACTTCCCTTCTCTTTTATTTGAAACATTAAGAAAACAAAATTTAAACCAAAACGTTTGGGATCCCCAACTGATACCAAATTTTGAAAATCGCTCCACTTCATCACATCCATTAAATGCGCGTCCCATCATGCATACTACCCCATTAATTTCGGGCGTTTCAACTCTCCTCAACTCAAAAACTTCTTCAATTTCGCTTATAAATACCACTTTATCAACTTTTTTAGAATCTTTTCCAAAAATTTCTTTATCACAAAAGATTATGTCACCTTCCAAATTTTGCACCTAAAGACAAGAAACATCTTCTTGGCATACCTTTTACTGTTCGTGAGACTTAAATTCATCTTCTTCTTACCAGTGCGGAATTATTTCATCTTTTAAGTTTTGCATCTAAAAACAAAGTGCAACTTCTTCATAGACCTCTGGTTGTTCATAAAGCTCATCTCTATCTACTTCACTTTTCAAGGTATGTTTCATATACTAGCCATATACATTTGAACCATTAATTCTGATATATTGTTTCATAAAGGAATATTCTTATTTTACTCATCTCGTCACTATACATTTCACCATAGCCACTAGCAGCAACCCTTCTCCTTCCACAAAAGAAAAAAGAAACCATGGAGAAAATCCCCATGCATAAACTTTTGGATTATAGCTCAAGACCATGACATTATTATTGAAGACCCTGTTGATGCTGTCAATGCAGAAAAAAAAGTCCTTTTTTCTTTCGCTGTTGATGATCAAATGCACTATTTTCTGAGCCTTTTGCTTCCTTCCTTAGAAATTGACTAAGTCCTCCATTTTTCCCTTCTCTCCCTTTGATGACCATACAAAACTATTTCGGAGCAACCCTTAGACTCCTTTAAAGAGTGTGAACTATGTAGACTGGCTCAAAAGGATTGAACCAGAAAAGAAAGATTGGCGCAGTGACTATATCCCAATACCAACTTACCACTCACCATTGGATGATTGGAGCTACCTTGTATTTCTGGAGTCGGTTGACAAACAACTTTCACTTGCCATGTGGGATGGTTGGACCAACTCTTTTCGATGTAGCAGCTATTATAGGGTTAAATCCTTCTGGGGTCGATATTACCCCAAGCATGAAACCAGAAAAGAAATATAAGATCAATTGGGAGAGTTCTTCTTATGGAAAATTCATAAAAAATAACATTGGTCAAGTTAAAGATTCCATTTCTGATGATAAGCATGTAGCCTTTTTATGTTTTTAGTTAAACGTTGTGATTTTTTATTCTCAAAGTGTCACTATGCAAAGGATTTATCAACTTCTTGCTGCCCTAATCCATGAAAGCAAATCACCTTTATGTCTCTCCAAACTCCTTCTTGATAACTTGTATGATGAGTTTGGCCAAATGGTAACAAGCCTTGAGAATCGAACTCCCCTCAGTGCAAGTGAACTACTCTGCCTTCTTCAATTATGGCTAAATGTAGTCTTTGAGAAGTTTATGGAAGTTGATGGTATTCCGATTTTAGCTAAACAACCTATCGAAGGCA
>NC_029792.2:24625631-24634554 GCF_000816755.2 Arachis ipaensis
AAAATATAAAATAGTTAAAAACTTAAAATTAAAATTTGAAATACATATCTTCAGTAACATTTTATGAAGAATCAAGTCTCAACTTCTAAAAATAACTAATATAAAAAAATCATAAAATTATCAGTAATACTACAATAGTATCTTAATTTGACATAATAAAAAAATAATTAATTCACAAAGCCTATCATCTAACTATAATATTAGTAGATTTTAACACTAATATCAAAACAAATAACTTTAATCACAATACTAACATTGAAATAGATCAAGTAAATTAATAAATTTTTAGTGAAATTTATATTTATATTAATAATGGTATATAATTAAAATATAATTAATTTCAAAAATAGAAAAAATAAAAATTAAATTAAATTAGATATTTATGTATACTATATAATTAATATTTGTCACATATAGTAATAAGATGAGCAATGGCCGAGTGGACATATAAATTAAATAGAAAAAATAACATTTCATCTTTGTACAAGCATAATAGAGAGATATGCACAATTTCTCAATAAGAGAATATCTTATCTCGATATCAGATAATACGCGACTTAAATAATAAATTGCTTTTTCCTGTCCTTCCTCATCATCTTGAGCCAACATATACCCAATTGTATTTGTCGAAGCCGGAATATGCAATTTTAAAGGCTCAAATGGACGCATTGTTGCCATTACTGATGCCCTTGACAAATAATCCTTAATCGAATCAAATGCTTTTTTATGTTCATGTGTCCATACATATTCGGACTCATTTTTAAGTTTGACCAAAGTAAAAAAAATGCGTGTTCGACCAGATAAATTAGAAATAAATTGATGAAGAAAATTAACTTTCTTCAAAAACGATTGAACCTCTTTTTTTCGATTTAGGAGGTGGCAATTTTAGAATTATTTTTGCTTTGTTTTGATCAATAGAAATTTTTTTCTTTTATACCACGAACCCTAAAAAAGTTTCTGCGAATACTCCAAGGGAACATTTTAGAGGATTCATTTTTAAACCTTTTTGTCACATCATTTTGAATGCTTGACATAAATAATCGAGATGTTAATCCATCGAATTTGACTTTACCATCACATCATCGATATATACCTCCATAAATTTTCCTATAAATTCATGAAAGATAGTATTTATGACACATTGGTATGTTGTCCTAACATTTTTAAAACCAAAAGGCATCACTATCCATTCATAAATTTCCAAAGCCCCAGGGTATCGAAAGGCAGTTTTTGATGCATCATCCTCAGCTATAAAGATTTGATTATAGCCAGAATAACCATCTATGAAACTTAAAATTTCATTACATGCTACTAAATCGATTAACATGTCTGCCACAGACATAAAATACTCGTATTTGGGAGTAGCATTATTTAGATCCCGAAAATCAATACAAACACGTAACTTTCTATTCTTTTTCATAACTGGCACAATATTCGATACACAGTCAACATAACGAGCTGTTTGAATGAATTTTGCCTTATTCAATCTTTTAATTTCTTTTTTAATCTTAAGATTGATATCAAGAACAAAACGTCGAGGCGCTTGTTTCACTGGTCGAGAAAATTAGTTTTAATGCTAATCGATGTTCTACCAGAGATCGGTCAAGTCCAAGAATCTCATCATAATCCCAAGAAAAACAATCTTTGTATTCAGTCAAAAGATTAATCAAATTTGCTCGGAATTGCACATCGATATTTTTGCAAATATAAGTGGGTCTGACATCGTCATCATACCTTAAGTTGATTTTCTCAAGAGGGTCTTGAGACTCAAAGCCTCTTTCGTTATGATCATCATTTACTGAAGATTTTTCAAAACTCAAAGGTTCCAAATTATAAACACAATTGAAAGAAAGATCTATTGAATCATGTGAGGAAAAATAAACTTTATTATCAACCGAATCAGCAATTGATTCTCTTACAAGGCTAGGATTTTGAAATACATCGATGCAAGACTGGTCAATAACATAACTCCTAGGAATTGAAATACATGCGCAATCAAAACTATGACCAAATTCGATTTTAGGAATCGAAGTTGTACTAGGAATTGAAAAAAACTGAGTTGGAAACCCTATTCGACTCAACTTCATCAGAAAAATCGTTTCTAGAACATAAAACACCTTTTGTAGAATTAAAACTAGTTAGATAATTTCTTAAAGAGCCTAAATAGCACGATACATCTTGTCCATTAGCCATGACAAAATAAAATCGAACTCTCACACTGAACAGAATCAATCCCAGCCAGTAGGTGTATAATGAAGTACCGGGTGTCGAAGCTTTACACTAAGTTCTTCTGAAGTTAAAAAACAGCCTTCACAATTATAATAATCAATGTTTTGAAAACCGGTTCGAACCGGAAACTATTGGCAAACACGGTTCGGACAGAAGACAAAACCGCAAGATTTGAAAATCTAAGTTAGCCCGCCGAACCGACTGAGAACCGGTAGGTCGAACCGAACTGTGACCCGACCAGTTTTTGAAATTTGCCCCTAAAACGCCGCATTTTGCATGCTGGAAGGGCCAAAGGGAACCGTAGTCACAGAGGCACACAGACCCACTCACTCACCCCTCTCCTCTCTCGAGCCTCCACTCTCACCTCTCACGTTTCTAGTCTCCACTCTCACTCTCCGTCCAGCCACCGCCGCCGTCACAACATCCGTTGAGCCAACATCAGCTAGCTCTGTTCGCGCAGCCACGAACCATCACGAAGTCAGCCTTCAAAAATCGCAGCCAGTGCCAGTGCCAGTTTTAGTCATGCAGTGTCCTCCCACCGATGCCATCTCTGTTCGACACTTTTCGTCATGCCACTGTCTCTGCCATCTCTGCACTTTTCTAGGTTTCCAGCTTCTAACCCTAAGATTAAACTCTGTTGATTGTAATAATAATTGTTGAAGTTGACTGCTAGTTATTAGAGTATTTTCCAGAAACTGTTTGGAATGTTCTTCACATCAAAAGTGATTACTTGTTAGTTCTAAACTTTGTTGTTGATTTCTTGAAGTATGAATAGTTGTTGAAGCTAATTGCTGGTTATTAGAATATTTTCCAAACACTGTTTGGAATGTTCTTCACATCAAGAGTGATTAGTTGTTTGTTCTAAACCTTGCTTTTGATTGCTTGAAGCATGATTAATTGTTGAAGCTGATTGCTTGAAGGCTGAAGCATGATTAATTGTTAAAAAACTGTTTGCTTGAAGCATGATTAAATGATTAATTGTTGAAGCATGATTATTGATTAATTACTGAAGCTGGTTGCTTGAAGCATGATTAATAATTTAATAATTGAATAATTGTTGAATAATTTTGGATAATTTTGGATGTTGTTTGTTGAGATTATTGGGTAGTGGATTACTGTGATATTGTAATTGGATTGTATTGTTATTGCTTTGTTGAGTCTGTTCTGAATATGATTAGTGATTTTCTGAATGTGAAATCAATCAAAGAAATTGATTTTGTGTTGTTGAAATTATTGCTAAAAATAGATTTGTTACTCTGCTGCTGCTGTTTTTTAATTCATGAGTATGCTGTTTTTGAATTTTTGTTGATAGATTATTGATTTCATATTTTAGGGTGATTATTTGTTGCTGTGTTTTAATTTTAAAATAAATTGATGCTTTCAAAAAATTAACAAACAGCATATGTCCCATGTTATTGATTTAGAGCAAGGAAATCATGAAGATGATGCTGTTGTTGGAGGTCTTGGGAGTGATGATGATGATGGTAGTATATTTCTCTGATGCAGAAGATGGTGGTTCAAGCCACTCTCATTTCTAATGTTTTTTTACTTCATTCTTTAACTGCAAAATTTGGTTTTTGATGTTTTTTAATGCTGAATTTGATTGATTCTGTGGATATTTAGACACCCTTTTGTTTATGATTCATGAAATTGAGAATTGGATTGTTTAGTACTGCTTTATATGTATACTTGTTCTATGTCTTGCTGCTGAGTCTCACAAATATTCTCAATTACTTATAGCTATGGTTTTCTTCTTGAATGGGATTTTATTTTTCCAAAAGAAATCATAGAGGATTAGGGTTGTGGATTTTTTAATTGAGTGATGAGTGTAAAGCTGAAGATGATGATGACAAAAGTACTTGGAAACATATATTTTAAGAGTGTTTTAAAAAAACTTTTGAGTTTATAAATTGATAAGATCATATAGTTTTGGTGTATTTATTTATATTTTATTTATTATTTTATTATAAAACAATTTTTTCGGTTCAACCACAGTCGAACCGGTTGAACCTGTAAACCAGTGAATCAGTAGCTAGAGTGGTTCGATGACCGGTTCGGTTTTTAGAACCTTGATAATAATTGAGCATCTTGTCAACATCAAGAGGTTTCAACTTATCATTATACACCTTGAAATCAACATGCATTTGCTCAACATAAAGACTTGAATTTGCTTTTATTACTTCAGACTTTTCTTCATTAGTCCATAAAAGGATACTTTGATGCACAGTCGAAGGTACATCCCTAACACCATGAATCCAATCTCGACCAAGTAAGGCATTATAACTTGCCTTTGAAAAAATCACCACAAAAACTTTGGTCCGAGATGATGACTCTACCTGCACTTGAAGAGTTACCAAGCCTTTTGCAGGTGTCGATAATCCACTATAATCAGTCTTTGAAATATTTGTGCGTATCAAGTCATCGAAATAATTTTCCATTTGATTAGCATCCTTTCCGACGACAAGCTAATTACTGCCACCATCAATCAATACTTTATTAATACAAATACCACTCATACAAGTGATAATGTGTAAAGGTTGAAGATGTGACTTCTGCTTCTCTGTTGGCTTTTGGAAACATCCCAATTCTTCATTTTCACGAATAAAAGCAAAAGCTTCTTCATTTTCCACATCATAATCCTCATTCGAATTTCCTTCATATTCTCCCAAATATTCTATAGGGATAATGGAGATGGTACTCACCATTTTCTCATCTCCCTCATTGAAATACTCCTCGTCAAGATCAACATCTTTCTCATCAGTTTTAATCAGGATAACTTCGATGGACTTTCCTTTCTCATTTTTAGCTAAAGTAATCCATTTAGGATGAGTTTCTCCATCAATAGAAAAACTATTCGTGAATAAATGGAAGGAGTTGCCCCCTTGTCTGTCAAGGTCGATGGCTTTTCTGGCACCAATTGACGTGTAAATCTTCCACCTCGATTATCTCTCGCCCTTCCTCGGGAATAGGGATATTTACCTCGATTAAAGCCCTTATAACCTCTTTGGAATTGGCATTGTCAATATTGGGATGTTTCACGATCCCAAAACTCTTGACAATTCTTGATCCATTGGACTCCTAAAGCTTGTGAACGACTGAGTGGAGGAACAAAATTTTATTGAGAACTTCGAGAACTCTGTCCATCTTGTCGTCGAAGAGGTATCCTCTGACGAATCTGTTCCTCCTTATGAGTTAGCTCCTTTTTCATTCTTTTCTTTTCAAATAATACCGCCTCAGCATCAAATATAGCATTACATCAGGGGTATAAGGACACATCTCGATCCTTTAATTTATGCTACATCAAAAACTCCAACAGCCCCTCACCAACACCAGGGTATATTAATTGAACATTAGTTTCAAAATCTTCCAAAGCAGTGTCAAATTCATAAGTGAAGTCGACCATGTTGATCCCTAAGAAAATAGGCTCAGCAAAATTTGTTCCAGCATTAAAAGGATCAGTATCAATTTTCATATCCTTTTTGCCATCATCGAACTTCAATCTCCCTTCCATAATTGCTTCTTGGATCAAGTTCCTGAAATGGACACAAATATTAGTCGAATGGCTACTTGCTTGATGAAATTTACAATAAGGTTTCCCTTTTAAATCTCTTATCGAAAGTAATGTCTTGCCTTCTAACAAAGCCAATTGGTTATCTCTAAGCAACACATCAAATATTTGATCTGATTTCAAAATATCGAAGCTATACTTTTTTCCACTCTTATATTTCATATCACTAGCTTTATCAACACTTGTGATTTTCTTAAGCAAAGAACAAATATAAGTTGACCTTTCTTTAACTCAGCCAAATCGACTTCAGGAAATTCAACATCAGACTCCTCACTCAAGGACTCCATTTCAACATACGAAACATTTTTCTTTCAAGCAAAGGTTTTACTTTTTGACTTTTTCTCTCTTTCAAACTTTTCTTTTCTTTTCGAAGAATTTCTACCTAACGAACCCTTTTAGCCAAATGAACTAAATCAGGTATATGCACATTAAGCAACTTTCGACGCATATAAAAACCTAAACCTATAGTTTCTATTTTCACTACTTCTCTTTTGGGAAGTGACACATGACATCGACTCCAAGCATTCATAAAACAAATCATGAAGTCATCAATCGACTCTCCATCATCGCACTTCAAAGCCACTAAATTAGTGATTGTTACATTCAATTTCCCTCTATAAAATTGGAAATGAAAAGTACTCTCTAACTGTGCCCAAGTTACAATCGAATTAGGCCTGAGATTTGAAAACTATGTAAAAGCATTCTTCGTTAAAGAAGAAGGAAAATTTTTATTTTCAAATTTTCATCATTTGCTAAATTACCTAATTCAACCATATATTGAGTGATATGCTCAGTAGTCGATTTACCAACATCTTTTATAAACTTTGGTATAATCTTAGGATTTTTTCCACCCCTAGGTACTTCTGCTATTTGTACAACGACAGGAAATGCAGAAACAAAGTATGGTCAATTCATAAAACCCACACTGAATCTGACTCTGTTAAGAACATCTTCAACAATTCTCGTAACTTTATAATATTCACCACATTGATTGACTCGCATTCGAGCTAATACTTCATCTGCATTTTGATCACGTCGAACTACTTGAGGAATATCTCCATCCAAACATATATCACCATCCCAATTTCTAGGCATGTTCTCTATATCCTCCAGATTTACTTCAACATTTTGTCGATCACCTTTGTCATAAACTTTGTCTCATGATCAGCCATCATAGGATTCAAAAGTAGTCATCTGTTGAGTCATTAAATTGATTAAATCATGATGACTTTCATCGACATGTTGTCGAAACGTCGCTATCGAACCAAGGCCATTCAATGTTGAAGTCATCTGATAATCACGGGAAAACTCAGGATGTTATAAAGGTGGTTGATTGTTAACTACTCCTGATTTATTTCCAAATCAAATTGGAGGCCTGTAACCACCCATTGGTGGAGTGTAACCCAGAGGAAGGCTGAAAGGAGGCCAACCTGCCGTTACTGGTGGTTGTGTATGTATTGGAGCAATTCGTGGGTGCGGATTACGCCCACTATTCCCAACAGGAGGGTTGTTAATCGTCGCATTTTCTCCCAACATACTACCTTCCATATGCGATGTCAACTCTGCAGAAGTTTGTGCAACTATAGGAATCTTATCATTTATAAATGATCCACCATTGATATTAGAAATTTTCTCCATCATATGTATAATTTTTTCACTTTTAAGTTGCATAAACTAAATCATTACAGAGAACTTTTGACGCACTTTTTTTTCAAAATGGTCCCACTGGGCGTGCCAATTTGTTATGCAGATTTTTAGAAAATTTGAGTTGGTTGGATACCTAGTGATATGGGAGCAAAACCTGCTCCTCTTTAAGGATTTCAATTTTTAATTGTACATCAAAGACTCTTGTTGGACTAGTGATGAAAAGAAAGAACGTAGAAACAAAGACAAAAGTTACAAAGTTTGGAATGAAAAGATGTAAGAGAAACAAAGTAAATGACTAAATTTAAAGAAAGCAATAAATCGCCTTTGACATGATCAAATGACTTTAAAATTTGAATACATTAAAATCAAAGAAAGAAAGAAAAAGACTTTGCAAAAAAAAATTGCAGGAAAAGAAATTTGCAAGGGAAATTAAAATGAAAGTGAAGACTATGGAAGGAATCCTACAAAAAAAAATGAACTCTGAACAAGATAAAAAAGTCTCTGGGGATGTGATATTGCAAGAGCTTTTTTTTTTAAAATGAATTCCAACCACTATTCCTTTTAAGCTATGTCTATTTATAGTCATTTTCAACCAATCAAAATTCCTTCACATGCTCTACATACAAGGAAACTAAACATAACTGTTTATGCCACAATAATAGTGTGATAACCGTCTTTAACTACTTTAACTACTGATCTTCCCGTTACTTCAATCACACATCCTCATTTTTGATATAGACCTTCGATCAACCTAGCTTATTCATCAATGATTTCTCTTTAATCACTTTAAACATCTTCTCGACATAATCTAGATAAATATCTTCGATTTGTTCATCATCAAATAATTATTTTTAGCCAACACAATCTATGATGCAAGTGCAAATTCTCCCAACCAAAACTAAACTCCAGCAAGGATCAAATTAAAACCACTTAAGCAAGCACAAGACACATATTACCATGGATTACAACAGAGCTAGAACACTTCTAGAAGGACAATTTCCATCTAATGAATTTATCATATATTTTCTATCAACCATTAAACAATATGACACCATATTTGTTAGGAGGAAAGTTCTGTGGCATGGATTAGGAAAAACATCTATACATGTAGATAGTGAAGTGTGTACATCAGACAATAACGCGTGAATTTCTTCTTCTAACTTGCATGGAGAACTGCAAACACAAAAGGTTGCCACTGCAGGTTGATGTAGGCGTTGTCGTACTTGGCGTAAATTTAGTTTAAGAAAATTATTATTAATGTGAGTGATTATAATGTTTGGAAATTGGGTTGAAACTTTTTGGATTTGCTTAGAGTAATGGGCTTCTTATTTTGTACAAAATGAAATTATACAATCTCCTTTAAATTTCTTTTTATCATTTATGTTCTAATATAAAAACTGTTTGGATTTTACATTCTTAAATGGATTAAGAAAACAAGAACGTGCGGGACATTATTTTGAGCTTTCACAAAGAAACCAA
>NC_029792.2:24634560-24637489 GCF_000816755.2 Arachis ipaensis
ACATACATCATTTTCTTTTTTTTTTTTATTTCTTTGTAAAAGCTCAAAACAATGTCCTGCAGGTTCTTGTTTTCTTAATCCATTTAAGAATATAAAATCTAAACAATTTTCATATTAGAACATAAATGATAAAAAGAAATTCAAAGAAAATTGTATAATCTCATTTTGTACAAAACAAGAAGCCCATTTATCCTAAACAAGTTCAAAAAGTTTCAGTCCAATTTCCAAACATTATAATCACTCACATTAATAATAATTTTCTTAAACTAAATTTGCGCAAGTATGACAACGTCTGCATAAACCTGCAGTGGCAGCCTTTTGTGTTTGCAGTTCTCCATGCAAGTCAGAAGAAGAAAGCCACGCGTTATTGCCTGATATACACACCTCATTATCTATATGTATGGATGTTTTTCCCAATCCACACCACAGAACTTTCCTTGTTAGAATTTGTTATACTATTCTCTCGCAAAGCAATATAGCATCACTAGGCCACTCCTCTTTGGTCTAGTAATCTTGTCACTATATATTATCTATCAAACTCTTAAATAAGGGAATTTAATTAAAAGTTAAACGTTTGTGTTGCTAATATAACCTATATTAATAATAATAGAGTATCAATATATACTAACGTGATTATTAATTCATTTCTTTATTTATTGAGGTACAAAATAATAAAAATAAAATTAATTAAGATAACAAATTATTTATAATTTAATTAAAAATTTTTGGGTTTAAATTTTGATAATAATAAACAATAATTGTTTTACGCATTATATATTGTTCTTAATGTTAAGAAGTCTGTCCGAGATATAGTTTGTCGCAGAAAGAAAGATGTTGTCATGTCTTTTTCACGGATGAAGTATATGTATGTTAGACTCCAGAGAACACCAGACGGGGTGGATACCTACAAAAAGTACTTCAACGCTCAAGTCAGTAATAATTTAAGAAAAGAGTCCGAGTGACTTAAGTAAGTATTAGATTTTCAATTGTATTTTACTTTTTACCTTACTTCACCTTATATAAATTTATGGAGAAATGACAATTTTTGAATATTTTCAGTTGCAGAAATATTAGTGAGGACGTGCATGAGTTATAGTGCGAATATGTTTGAAGTACCAATGTCTATTTGACTACTTCTCCGAGCTATCAGGGGTGATGTGTAAGGAGGTTATTTTTCTATTTTACTTGAATGATTATTGTTGAGTTAAGAATTTAACTAAATTAATTTGATAATGACAAATATTATTTTATTGGGTTAATCACCCAATTAGTTTTGATCAAGTTTGATTAGTGTTGCAAGTCAAAGGAAGAATGTTGCAGCAGCCCAATAGGAAGGAAATCAAACCAGAAACAAAGTGGGCTACATAGCACTAAAAGCCCAAAAGGTTTTAAGCAAAAAGAATAAGCTGGGTCGAGTCAATCAAATCCAACCTAAGCCCAAGCTTCTCAAGCAAATCCCTCCAAGCTGATCCTCCAAAGCCAACATTCACCTTTCATTCGGTCAGACTTAGAAAAGAGAGAGAAAGCTTCGTTCCTCTTGGTCATTTCATCAAAGAAGAAAGAAAGAGACAGCTTAATCCAAAAGGCAAAGGCCTAATCACCCAAATCAATCTAATTCTAGCTAAGTCAGAAGTTAAAGGTGATTTATTTCCATTTGCATGCAATTTACTTTCTTTACTCCTTCTCCAACTCTCTGGTACTCTATTCTGGGATAAATGGAGAAAGTGATTTCTGATAATCACTACTGTGAATCAAAGGCCAAAATTGTTTCTTGGAGACAAAGTTGTAACTCAAGGGTTCAGATCTGGGTTTACCATTGAACAACTTTTTCATTGCTTCTCTGAGGCTTTTGGTCGAGCAAAAAGGCTCAGATACAAAGTTTTTAATTTAAGGATTAATTGAAAATAGTGAAGTGATAAGTTGGTAGCACACAGCTCGAGAATTTGACTTGGAAGAAAGCAACTCAGCAACATAGAAGGAGATACAAAAAGAAAATGTTTCTTCCTTCAGAAGAGAAAGAGAGGGAACCAGGGCTTGAAGTTTTTGTTCTATGAAGTTTTCTCTGAAGAGTTCATCAACTTGGACAGTGCTCTCTAGTCAAAGAGGTATTCCGCTAGAATGAGGAACTAAATCAGAGGAAAGTGAATCCGGTTCAACCTATAGCAACTAAGGCTGTTGAAGCATTAATCTCCTTCATGTTTTACAAATTATAATTTCATTTTTCAATGTATATATTTCTGTAATTTCTTGAGTGGTAAAAGGCTAAAAATGAGAGCTTAAGAAAAAGTCAAAGAGTGATAAAAGGCTGAGTGATACACTTGAGAGAAAAGCCTAGAGTGATTTCAGATTTCTTTAGGTTGTTTCTATTGTCTTGTATCCAGTACTTGTGAGGTACCCCTTTCTTAGTTGGATTAGCACTAAGAGTAAAGAGTTAGGTATTAGCATAACCAAGTCAAGTAGGTTAGAACTTGAAAGGGAAAGGATTGTGTCAATCCTTTGGAATTGGTTGTATGTAATACTTTAACTATAGTGAAAATTCCACCACTGTTATGGTGGAGACTGGATGTAGGTTGCATTGCACAAGGCAACTGAACCAGGATACATGATGGTGCCAGCTTCTCTCTTCCCTTCTCTGTTCTGTTTTCTGAAATTCATGAGACAAAACCAAATTGTCTCATAAATGTTTCCGCTGCTGAGTTCAAACATATTCAGATTTAAAGTTTGAAATTAAAGGGTTATTTCATTAAAGTAAAAGAATGCCATAGATTCAACCCCCCTTCTCTAAGCCTTTTACAACCTTCAATTATATCTATTTGTTTGACTTGTTCTCCGAATTATAGGTGGCAGTTACCGAATAATACAGAATGAACTAGATTGTAATTGCTGAGTTATAGGTATGACGGCTGAGTTATAGGTCTTATGGTTGAGT
>NC_029792.2:24637975-24656305 GCF_000816755.2 Arachis ipaensis
AATCCCCCCCCCCCCCCCCCCAAACTTTTATTGTAGTCTTATTTTATTGTGAAAATAATTTTTGACTCTTCTCTAATATTTCATCTAGCTCTGCTCCTGGCTGAATTATAGGTATAACGGCTGAGTTATGCACAACAATGTGAATGGTGATTGTTTATGAGTCATGAAAACCCTAATGATCTTTTGACCTAATTTTTGAACTATAGATTATAACCACTAAGTTATAGTGACCAGATCACGATCCCCAAGCTTGACCTATTTGTTTTTAAGAGAAGAAGGTTGAACTTTATAAAATTCAAGTTATAATTTAGCAGTATATGGAAGAGATGAGATTATGTGATAATTCGGAGAGGTATGAGGATTAGCCCCCAATATCAACTTGGTAATCTTGAAAATAAAGTTGGACAATATTGTCATTGAAAAAGGTGTTGCTTATATCAGTATATTTTTGGATGAGCTTATAGGTGATTGTTTGTTAGACTGACGCTGACTTATAGGTATCAGCTTGCTTTGATTGATTTCGACTTATAATTGCGAATTTGTTTGGATTGATTTCGACTTATAATTGCCAATTTTTTGCATTAATTCTGACCTATAGGTGTCGACTTGTTTTGATTGATTTTGACTTATAGATGTCGGCTTGTTTAGATTGATTCCAACTTATAATTTTCAATTTGTATGGATTGATTCCGACTTATAGATATTGATTTGTTTGGATTGACTATGACTTACGATTTTCGGCTTGTTTGGATTGATTCTAACTTATAACTGCCAATTTATTTTTGTATGTCAACGTTGATGTTATTTTATTGTAATATATGTAGGATATAGGAAAAATAGTAAAGGCAAGAATAATAAAAAATAAAGAATGATAAAGTTAAAAACAATGTATTATTTATAAGGGTTACCTTCTTAACATAGAAGGTGTAGAATGAAATGCCTCATTAAAACTCCTCCAACTAATGTCCATGTGGAAAAATCTTGTGAGTAGAAAAAAGAATACATTTTCGGGTCCTGACTTACAACTTAATTGTGGTATAACTTTAGAGATGATGTGTGCAAAATATCAGGTAGTACTTTGCCTAGTAGTGTTTGAAGTGTATAAGCTCCTTTGCCGATCACTTTGATTCGAAAAGGTCCTTTTGGTCGTTCTCTTTTGATTGAGTTGGTTGGTCCACTGAACTTGTCTGACCTCTTCAATTTCCATTTGTCCAACTATTTTTTTTTAGAATTCTACTAAAAGTCTTCGGCTTGCCAACAACAAAAATCTCTTAGAACTTTTCAGGGCGAAGGCCGCTCTTAAGGGCATGAAAGTGAACGTTGAGGTTGAGATTGGTGATCTCTATTGCTATCTTACTAAACCTTGTCATGTAGTTACGGAGACTTTAATTTCGTGTTGACCTTATTTGATTGTGCTAAAGTAGTCAGAATCATGGACATAGATCTTGGATGTTGTAAAATTATTGGTAAAAAAGTTGGCCAGTTCCTGAAAGCTAGAGATAGAACTTGTAGGCAAATATGAAAACTATAATAAAGCGGCACCATCCAAAAAGCTAGAAAATGAACGACAGAGAATAGGTCAGAGGCATTGTTCATTAGCATCATAGAATGAAATTTTGTGATATGTAAGTTCGAATCACCAAGTCCCTTGTATGACTTGAGGGCTGTTGGGAGAGTGAAGTTGGTAGATAGCTGAAAAATCATGATGTACTTAAAAAAAAGGGTTGGAAGATCTCTTTACTCCTCTGATTGGAGTAACCTCTACCACGGTGTTGGTCTTTTAGGTATGGTCATCGCGATGGTTGTCATTGTTGACATTCTTTTTATCCTTACCCTCGTCACGACCATTCTATCGATAAGCTAATAGGTCGTCCATCCTTTGAATCTCGGCTTGTAACACAACGTTCATGGCCAATAAATTGCCCTGAGTTGGTGGAGGAAGAGGTGGAGTTTGCTCATCATCCATGGTCGAGATCCAATAAAAAAAAAGAGGAATAACAAGTGGAAAGAGAAAATATGGGGTAATGTTAAGGTCGGTCCCACAGTAGGTGCCAAATCTTCTTGCTAATTTGTTATTAAGGGTTTTATCCAAGGTATAGCTCGTCGCAAAGGGGGAGATGTCGTCCTATCTTCTCCACAGATGAGGTGTATGTCGGACTCCAAAGAATACCAGACGGGGTGGGTACTTGCAAAAAGTATACTCCGATACTCAAGTCATTATTAATTCAAAGAAGACAATGAGAGTGACTTAAGTGAATATTAGACTTTCAGATATATTATATATTTCCACCTTTTACCTTTCTTTGCCTTATATAAACTTACTTATAGAGAAATGACCGTTTTTGAATATCTTCGATTGCTGAGATCTTAGTGAGCACGTGTGTGAATTATAGTGCGATTGTGTTTTAAGTACCAACATCTATTTGACTACTTCTCCAAGTTATTAGGGGTGATGTGTGAGGAGACTATTTTTCTGTTTTACTTGAATGATTATATCTATTGTTTGACTTGTTCTCTGAACTATAGGTGATAGTTATCGAATAATACGGAACAAACTAGGTTACAATGGCCGAATTACAGGTATGACGGCTGAGTTATACACAACAACGTGAATGACAGTTGTTAATGAGTTATGAAAATCCTAACATTTTTTTTACCTAATTTTCGAATTATAGGTTGTAGCCGCCAGATTATATAAAATAAAGGATATTTAAAAGAGAAAATTATACACAAACTTTTTTTCATGTCTCATAATAATATAAAAAAAATATATAAATTTTAAAATTTTTTCTAAAGAACCGTTAGTAAAATTTAGGTTTAATTACTCTGTTGGTCCCTATAGTTTCGCAAAATTTTCAATTAGGTCTCTATACTTTTCTTTTTTTTAATTGAGTTCTTGCACCAATTTTTTTTTAATTGGGTCACTACACTTTTTTTTCCTTTTATTTAGGTCCCTGTACCAATTTTTTTTTTATTTGGGTCCCTATAAAATTAAGCCAATTACTACTAAAAGGGACTTAATTGAAAAAGAAAAATTGGTGCAGGGGCCCAATTAAAAAGAAAAAAAGTATAGGGACCTAATTAAAAATTTCACGAAACTATAGGGACCAACAGAATAATTAAATCTAAAATTTAATTATTAAAGAGACCTTTAATATCAAAATTATTAAGAATGAATGTTTATAATATTTAATAAAAATACCAAATTTTTTTATAAAAAAATAAATATATCTTTAATTATTTTTCAGTTATTTTTTATAATCTTTATAGCAATAATTTTTATTTATCCTAAAATTTTGACCGTCTTTATAATTATTTATTTTTTATTTATTTTTTCATTTATATGATCTTTCATTTTTTTTTTCTTCTCATGGGTACAACAACAGAAGCTCAATATATTTCTCATTGTGACTTTAGGAACGGATGAAGCATTTTTAAAATTGTTGCACTTATTTGAAAAATCTAACTTAATGCCTTTTTTTATTTATTTATTTAAAAGGCACAACTGATACACAAATTGAGTTCAAATTTTTGTCCTTCATATGAGAGAAAGTATATTCTACTCATACCTAAAGAAGTCATAAGGATCAACCTTAATCTTGTCAGGTTCTAATCTATTGAAATTGATTTTGAAATAGTGGTGACCTCAAATGCTAGCTTGCTCATAAGATGTATAACCATTAATGCTATTTATCCCAATGTCAAAGTTTCTATAATTGAGATATGCTGCTCTAGGAAACTTTGACACAAAAAGTTCGAAATAACTATAAAGTCTTGTAATCCAATTGAAGATACTTAAGCAAGTTTTCATGTATATCAGAAGCATAAGATGAAAATAGACATGAAAACACAAGTCCTATAGTTATTTCAACAGTGAACTTTAAGGCTATATTGGGTTGTTGTACCGCATAAATGAAAAAAATAAATAATTATAAAAATGATCAAGATTTTAGAAAAAAAATAGAAGTTTATAAAAAATATAAAGTCTTTTCTTTTTTATTAATTTGAAAGTCGTGTATATCACGGCATGCAAATAATTGGTTTTTATAGTTACTTTCTAAATAAAATTAACGTAGTAATATTAAACTTAATTTTTTGAAACAAAATTTTTATAATTATGAACCACAAAATTAGTAGACCCAGAAAGAAAAGACTCCATAATTGATCGGATGCAATAATTAACATCTTAACATAAAAAAATTACACAAAAAAATAAAAACGGAAAAAAACAAAAGAAAAGAAGGAAAGAATAGAGACAACATTAAACAAGTAACAAACACACACAGACACAGTTGTCTCCCTTTCGATCCATTGGAACTTCCAAAGAGCCTTTAATCAGAACTCCATCAACGTTCTTCTTCCAAAGAAGAAGACGAAGAAGAAGAAGAAGAGCAAACTCCATCAACGTTCTTGGGACTACGCAACACAGCACAAAACCCCTTCGCAAAATTCACCAATAGATCTACTCCTAACACCACAAAGTTTCTTCTTTTCCCTCTTCCATTGTAGAATCTCCTTCATTCACTTCATGGGTCAGTTTCAATCTCCAATTTTTTCAACCCTATCTAATTCCCAAGGCATTCGAATGCCACATAGATTCATGGGTCCTTCGAATCTCCAACACCCCATTGTCGATAATTTTTTGAGGGGCGTTGCGCTTTCGCTTTCCTCTTTCGTTTTCGCCACTGCGAAATTTCACTCTCATAGCGCATTGGGCTTTGTTGGGTAGTCAATTTTGCCACCAAACAATTATTTTGCAACCTAAACATAGCTCAAATGCTTTGCTTTTAGTCCAAAGTTTCCCTGCATTGTGATTTTGTTTTCTTATATCATTTATTTTGATTCTTTCGTTATTGGTGTTGTGCAAATATATGAAAAGTGAGTTCATTTTGATTAACTTGTTGCTTACATAGTTACATACTCTCTGTGTAAACTTCAAATTTGGCATTTTTGAAGGCTTTTTTTTTTCCTTTTCTGGCTGTGTGCATTCCTTTGCGTTTGGATTTCATCAGCACGTGCCTCTCAGGTGTCATGTTTGGTGTTTCAGATGTGCGGTTGTAGATAGTGTATAAAGCTTGAGGAGATTTGCTGCTGAGAAGCATGGCTGATATAGCAGGTTTACTTGAGGCAGCAGGATCAAGGTTCAGTGCATTGGAGCTTATTGGGCAGGGATCATTTGGTGATGTCTATAAAGGGTATGTGCTCATTGTGTTCAAATCCTCCTTACTTCTGCATGTTTAATGTTGAGAATTATTTTGTTAAATAAGATTTTTTAATCTGAATACTCATTTGATAGTAAATGGTTCGCCAATGAAATGAATCTGCAATTTGATCTAGTGTGACTGTTGACTAAAGAATTGGATGCGAGCTTAAGATACATGCCATCAAGATAAAAAGGACTTGGTGACTGTTTCTTTTTTATAAACATAAAATGTAACAGAAAAGAGAGCAAATGTAAATGATGATTTCTTATTCCTACCAAGTGTTAGTTTGTAATCTTTCTCCGGATTTTGGAAAGTGAAGCCCCAAAGACAAAGTAAAGCATAACGATTGAACTTGTTTACATTGTGTATTGTCAAAAGCTAGGTGCCATTGATTGATGCATAGATCATATTGATATGTCAATCTGTGCATTATTAATTGGTAAATTTATTTCTGTTTTCTTTTGTTTCATCAGAAGTTAGGTGTCATTTTTTTATGCTTATATCATACTGGTATGGCAGCCTGTGCATAAAATTATACTATTAGTAAATTTATTTCTAGTTTTCTAACAAATCATGTCATTAGTTCTTAGAGAGCTACCTTAGCCGGCAGATATTGGTTGCCAGGCATGCTTGTGCTTGGTGCTGCTGCTCTTGTTTATTGAGAGTAGTTTATAGTTCTGTTTACTTAACTAATTTAATCTGCACATAACTAGTGAGACCAGTGGGACCAATATTCCTGAGTCATGTTCATTGCAACCCTTTATTCACTGCAAATTAAATGAGTGTGTTCTGCATGGTTGAACTGCTGTTCAATTATCATTTTTGAGGTGATAATTTACCGGCAAAGATGGATCACAATATCTCAGATAACTAGTTTGTGGATATTGTTTATAGAATTCTTACAAGAGGGGGAAAAAGTTTAATACTCCAGTTGAACTTTCAAAAGATTACTTGTGTTTGTTGTCTTTTGCCAATGGGATAATTAACATACAATAAAAAATTATGTAAGACTTGGTCTAAAGAACTAGTCTTTTGTTATCCTTGCATGTTTCGTTAACAAGACCAATGTCATGGACAATGAGTTGTTTTCACTTGGTTTTTACTACTTGTTCCCAGGTTTGACAGAGAGCTTAACAAAGAAGTTGCTATCAAAGTAATTGATTTGGAAGAATCGTAAGTGGTGTCCCCCTTCTATTCTTTTAAATTATTCTTGCTTACTTTGAAGGTGATCATTATGAATTGAATGGAGCTTGGAAGCCTTTTGACTCTGTATGATATGCATTTCACTCTTCTGTTACATTCTTGTGAAGTTACATAGCAAATCGAGTGGGTCTCATTGGTATTTAATATTTAATGTTGACATCATTTTTTCTGTGCTGTGTTACTCTCAATTCTTATGCTATTGAGCTGTTCTCATTTAGATTTAGTACTTCCTGACTCGTCTTTTGTTTCTTTCTACTTTTTTTGCAGGGAGGATGAAATTGATGATATTCAGAAGGTATAATTTTATATATTACTAAACTTTCCTCCACATTTGTTGTACCCAATGATTAATTTCTTTCTCCATCAATTTAATTCTGCAGGAAATTTCTGTTCTGTCACAATGCCGATCTCCATACATCACTGAGTACTATGGTTCCTATCTCAATCAAACTAAACTCTGGATAATAATGGAATACATGGCTGGCGGCTCTGTTGCTGATCTAGTAGGTTACTCCTCTTCACATGTTTCTATATTTTCAGTAAGAAGTTTGTGTTCCTCAGGAATTGGCCTCTATTAGAGAAATTTTCACTGTTTATGCTTCAACTGCATCGTGTGTTCATACTTTAATAGTTTAGCTGTGCCATGTATTCTTAAGAAATTTTGCAAGACAAGGATAACATTATCACATCTCTGATCCATTTTATAGAAATGAGAAGAAAATTACAGAGAAGAAAAGAAAACGAAACACCTTCACACCAAGGGGAACAGGATAATGAAATGGTCACTAGATATCTTGAATAATAATCTCTTGAGACAAAAAAGAAATGGTTATAAATTTACATACAAACATTCAGAACTTCCCGATCATCAAACACCAATGAAATAATATAACATATAACTGGGTTTGTTGCAAATTTCTGTTAAGGTTACTATATTTTTTATACAACCATATCTCATTAATAACATGGTTACTAGGACTTCGATATTTTTTAATTTGAATGGTCAATTTTTGTGTGCCACAATTTATCACTTCTTATCTGTAACAATACTTCCCAATATATGATGCCTGTTTTTTGTCAAGCAACATGAGTTATGCTGGTTTTGCTTATGTAGCTTCAATCCGGTCCTCCACTGGATGAAACATCCATTGCTTGCATTCTACGTGACTTGCTACATGCAATTGATTACCTACACACTGAAGGAAAAATTCATAGAGACATTAAAGGTATTTGCAACTTCTGCATTTTAATTCTTTTTTACTTTGATTTCACACTTCCATACAAAATCTTGTTGTCATGTTTTTTGTTTTTTGGGTAAAGTATATTTTTTGTCCTTAAAGTTTGTTAAAAATTTCAAAAATACCTCTAATTTTTATTGTTTCAATTTTGTCTCAAAAGTTTTCAATTTACATCAAATATACTCCTTTTTTTTAAATTTAGGACCAATTCAACAACAATTTTACAAGAATAAACCTTTAACACAAGCAAATCAGACATAATTTTCATACATTATTGCTAGATTGGTCCTAAACTTTTTGAAAATTTAGTTGTCAATGGTATATTTGATGCAAATAAAAAACTTCAGGGATAAAATTGAAACAAAATAAAACTTAGAGGTATTTTTGAAATTTTTGACAAACTTCAAGGACAAAAAATATACTTTACTCTTTTTTTTCGGTTAGTTTTACAATTTGCATTAACTTCATATTTGATAGCATTTCCATATTAATTTTGCAGCTGCAAACATTTTATTGACCGAGAATGGTGATGTAAAGGTATGTGTTACTCTGAAAGCAGTTATAATTTATTGAAATAGAGTATTAATCACTTGAAAATGTTATAAATAATAATTTGAGATGTGGACTTACTTGCATTTGAATTTTCTTTTTTATGTCTCTAGGTTGCAGATTTTGGTGTTTCTGCACAGCTCACGAGGACCATATCAAGGAGAAAGGTAAACATATTTCATTAGGGTGTAATCCTTTATCATTTTCTTTTGTATGGGTTATTGACATAATCTGTTTTCTCATTACACTTTAATGAAACTGATGTATATTGTTTCATTTTGTTCCTTGAATCATTCGGTTCTTTTAATCGTGCAAATCCATTTGTAGATTCCCAAAGTGGAAGAACTAGACTCGCAACATATTTTTGCTATCTGCTTTTTCTATTGAGGATCTCCGGTCCTCCGTGCTCTTCGTAATATCCTCTTGTTAACAATATTTCTTCTTTTTATTAAAAATAGTGCAACATATTTTTTCTTGATGTAATATTAATTTGGCAAACTGAAAGTAGTACACTCGTGTATAATGTTGCACTGAATTTTGATTTTTTTTTTTTAAAATATCACTTTTGAGTTCTAAATTAGTACTTTTTTTGTTGGAATCGATGTGCTAATTTGCTTTATAACAACAGACATTTGTAGGAACACCTTTCTGGATGGCACCAGAGGTTATTCAGAATTCCGAAGGATATAATGAGAAGGTCATTTAATAGTTATTCTGAATGTCTTTTGTTAAGTTTTCTTTGGTTCCGTCCTTCTGGCTTTATTTTCAATGTGTATTCCCTTTTTTTTCTTTTGTGGACATTTAGAATCATCAGTGTGGTATTCTGTTTATGCAGGCAGATATCTGGTCTATGGGGATCACTGCAATTGAGATGGCAAAAGGGGAGCCTCCACTTGCCGATCTTCATCCCATGAGAGTGCTTTTTATCATACCTCGAGAGAATCCTCCGCAGGTTGTCTTTAGTTAATATCAATATTTTCAATTTTTTTAATACGTTGAATCAATAAATTTTGAATATTTTTCCCGGTACAAAAATAGTTGAAATGTTATGCATCTTACATGAAACACCCAGAAATACTTCTATTTTTTCTTCAACTCGGTGCCTTGCTTTGTTTTCACAAAATTTGTTTTCTGTCAGTCTCTTTCATTATTTACCCCTATTAATGGCTCCAATTCCAGAGGCCAAGTGCTAAGGAACTTCTCAAACACCGTCTTATTCGGAATGCTAGGAAGAGTCCAAAGCTTGCAGAAAGAATAAGGTGCAAAAAATCATCCTACTTTTGGATGTTCATGATGGAAAATCTTGCTATATTGAATTTATATATTTTTATTTGTTTTTCTTGTTTATGGCTATTAATATTGTTTACCTGATTGTCCTTTGAATTATTCCTTCTTAAGTTAATATATCATAAGTAAAAGAATGGCTGAAATTTAGAGGTCCTTTTGCTGTGCATTTGTGCAAGATAGCATGTTTTCTGTTTCCAGAAAATCGAAAATTACAGATATCGTTCCCAGCTTGTGGTTGACACTACCATGCCTTGTGTTATTATGATAGGGAGCGTCCAAAGTACCACATAAAGGATGATCCGGGGGCGGATGATCCAGGGACTGTTAAAAAAGTCCCAAGAGGGATGGGTGAGGCTTCTGATACTATGAAGGTGTCTAGAGATGTTAGAGCTGAAGAAACTAGTAGAACCAGGTAGGTTATGATCGATTGTATTGTCTCTTCTCTTACATTCTGAACTTTTAATTGATGGTTCCAATGTTGCAGTGGTCAGGGTCAAACTGTAAAAAGTGCTGGATGGGACTTCAACATTGGTGGATCACAAGGCACTGTTCGTAGCGGTACTGTTCGTAGTGTAGCACGACCACCTGTTTCACAAAATCAGGTTACCCAAAGAAAAGCTCCGGAGAGTGGCTATCAAGGGGGAACTGTCAGTAGAAGTGCACTAAACGAGTCGGTTGAAAGTTCACTCGGAAAGGATCTTAGAATTACATATCATGATGAGGATCCGGATGATCATGATGAAGATGTAAATGATTCGTACTATGTGACTCTGTTTCTAACAAAGAAGTTAATAAATCAAATAACAGAGAGTAGTTATATGTTCTTAAGGGGAATCTTTAGGTGATTTTGGTTGTTTGTTGGATATATATTAATGTTAATCGTCTCTATCAATGCTATGTCACATTACACATGTTGCTGGCAAAAACAACTAACCTGTCTGTGTTGGTAATTCAACTTGTGAAGATGATATTTCTGGAGAACTTAGTGGAACTTCATTTCAAACTTGAACATGTTTTGATCTTTTGCAGTCTTTAATGTGCAGGATGAAGGGAATGGATCAGGAACTGTCGTTATTCGATCTCCAAAAGCATCAAGGCCATCAGTAGTTCGTGGCCAAAGCTCCCAGGTATGGTTCAAGCTCAGTTATTTTGATGAGAAATATTAGTTCCTATTGCTGTTCCGTTCAGTCGCTTAATTTTATTGTTATATAGTCTAGCAGCAGCTATGCTTCTCTTGAAGATGCTTCTACCAGTGGAACTGTTGTCTTGCGTAACCAGAATGATGATTCTGATTCTTCACAAACACCTAGGTCCCGCAAGGGACTTAACGACAGAAATTCTATTACTTCACTGGAAGATAGTGCTGCAAATCTTGCTGAGGTGTGAATTTGTTTGTGATGCCGGTTGTGAATTTCAATCATAATTTGCCTTTGCATTTCTATTTAATCAGAAACTTCTTCTGGGGAGAAATAAAGGAATCTCCTGTGCTAATTAATTAATTCAGGGAAAGATGAACATTTTTTGTTAATAATACATTTTTATTCTAGTGTTGATGTATAAACAGCATTTTCTTGACCGTTTTTGTTATAGGCAAAGGCTGCTATCCTAAGGAAAGCAAATGCTAAAGAGAGAAAATTCAACAATATACAAGAAAGCAAGAGAGACCAAATGGCAGGCAGTTCTGATTCTTCAAGGTACATGCATAGCAATAATGCAGGTAATTTTCTGTTGCTGAATAAGGGTGTGGTTGTAAATTCTCAAGGAACTTCTTTCTTTGTTCAGATCACATCATGAATACCATGATCCTCAAAAGGGCATGTCAAGATCACAATATGCCAGTGATGATGAAGAGAGTGCTAAAGTTATGTCGTCCTCTGTGCCATTATCAGTTTTGCTCGCTCCTTCACTAAAAGAGGTGAATCGATGCATAGATCTTATTGTTACTATTGTTACGATATTGTTGATAGCTAAATTTGCGATGTCAAATAGAACATCTTACACTGCTTGGTCAATTAGATTTATTTTTTTTCTTTCAATTATAGTAGTATTGATTTTCAGAAGGTAGACCATATAAGAGGTAGTTAAAAGAGATCTACGTGTAAACAATCTCACTGTAGACATGATATATAATAAATGACGTCGCCTGATCCGTGTAGCTAACTCCAGTGGGATAAGGCTTTATTGTTGTTTTTTGTTTTTTAAAAAGAAAAATTGAAAAAAAAAAAAGCAAGAATAAATAAAATATGATTGATTTTAAAGAAACTTCTTCAGTGTTGGCTTTTTCTTTTGCTTCATTTTGGTATACTTTGACAAACTCAAAGCTAGGATAGATTTTTCAAATTTGTGGTAACTTTTTATTATAGCACGTTTATGTTCACTGTGGAGGCCACTAATGTTTGTTTTATGCAGACCATTGCTAATGATCCAGAAGGGGCAATCGTGCGAGCGGTTATCAGTTCTCTCATAAACATGGAGGGCACAAGGCCACGATCCTGCGATGTTCTTGTCAGAAAGTTGCTTCAGCGGTTGGCAAGGTTCGCCTTCTTTTGTCCTTTATCAACATTCATCATGCAAACCGATAAAGCGAAGTAAAGGAATCTCATTGTCTTATCATATACATGCAGTTCAAAGGAAGATTCATTGAAGGACCTGCAGGAACTAGCAGGCCAACTATTCAGCAAGACCAAGGGAACCGGAGACACGCGAAACACCGAAGCCGATAGCCGGAGGAAACAACAGAACAAGGACATCCATCAAAATAGCAATTTGAGCCCACTAGCCAGATTTCTTCTCTCAAGGTGAATAAACTTCATTCTTGAAAAGATAGAACTGAATTTGTTGGTTGGAACTGGTGACTTGCTAATGAAACAAAGAGCACAACTATATTCACTCTATATGACATGAAATATTTGGTATTTTTGTGTCTCAGATGGCAGGGTCAAAGCTCACGTGATCTAAACCAATCTTGAGGAGAGTTATTACAAATTATATTGCGTTTCAACTCGCTGTTTATGCATTTATTCTAATTAAAATGTACATATATCATTGTAACAAATTGCTTTTTCCCCCTTTTCTATTTATTATTATTATTGTTATAGAAAAAGTTTTGTCTTCTAGTCAAAATTACTTCAAAGCTGTATAATTGGAGGGTTTTCTTAGGTACATCCAAATTGTAACTGACTAATATGTCTATTGCATTTTGGGATAATAATCCAATACCTTTTATTCTTTTTCATTATTTTTCTGTAGTTTCCATAAGAGGTTTGCGTGATTAGGCTGTTAAGATTATTGAATGAATCATATTTTTGCAGCAACTAAGGATGATTCTGGTCAGTGTAACTAAAAAAGAAAATCCACAAAGATTGCTACAAGAGAAGGTTGTTCTTTAGTGCAAAGGTGGTTAATATATTTGTAAGAGTTTTGTTCCCAATTTGTGAATATAGAAAAGTGAGATGAGACAAATTCATAAATATTTTAGACAACTCTGTTTGTTGGAGCTTTTTAGGAAAATGTTATGCACATAACCGATTGCCATAGAAGCATGCTTAAAACTCGAAGTCAAGTGTTTGTGGTAACACTGCACTCAGAATCTTTTCTTCAACAAGATGAAACATGAAACAGTTGAATGCATTTATTTGCAGCATATAAATTTTGTTCAGAGAGGAAACTTGTGCAGCTTCACTTCCAAACTTGTTCACAGATACTTAGAACACCAACACCAAATACAAATACAACAAACCACCTCTTGGCAAATTCTATGCAACAAGAAGCACTTCTGAGGAACATGACAGATAAATAAGGAGAAAGCAGTTTCACCAAGCCTTTAATTTCACACAAGTTTGAAGCTTCACTCAATGTATGGAACCGGTATTCTCTTTGTGTCTGGGCCTGCTACCATATCATTCCATAGCAAATCAGAGAGTGCCATTGTTAATTCTCCAACTTGTCCTGATAAAGATAAAAACTTGAATAAGTGAAAAAGGAAAAAGTGGATTGTTCTAACACTGAACACTCCATTGGTTGCTACTTGTCACACATAATGAGAAGAAAACCTACAACTTCATTGCCTAAAACATTTGGGGTGTTGCAATTCATCCCTGAATTAGAAAACACATACAATTTAATTCCTGAATTTATTGATGTTATGACAAAGATAGTATCCAAATTTAAAGGCTTCATATCATATTGATACAAGAACATATTGATGCAACATAAATAGACTAAAGTTAAGTACTATTTTCGTTTCCTTTTTCTCATTCCTGCAAAGCCCTCCATTCATCCTTTATCACTGATAACGTAACAAAAGGAAACACTCAACAGTATGGTTGCTTGAAGGCCTAACATCAGTGCAAGTTCAATAGCAGAGAATCTGTGTTAGGGCTTCAAGTAACCATATTGTTGGGTGTTTTCTTTTGTTACATTGTGAGTGATGAAGGATGGATGGATAAAGGATTTTGCGGGAACGAGAAAAAGAAAAAGAAACGAAGGGGTAATTTTGTCTTTAAAAAATGTTTGGGACATTTCAGCCAAAATCATAAAAATCAAAATAGTACTTCACCCTTACTATTACTAACTTACCTTTGCCAATGGGTTGATCATCCCACATGATGATGGGCAACAGAGGAAGTGTGCTTCCCACATACATCATTTCAGCAGCACCTTTAGCTTCCTCCACAGTCACATTCTTGATTGTTACCCCTTTCAGAATCCCTTGCTCCACCAACCGCGGAGCGAGTTCTAGAAGCCTCTTAGCGGTGCAACCATGTAAAATACTATCAAACAATGGCATGAGTAGTTCCTTTTCTTTAGTTATAAAAGCAACATTCACATTTGGACCTTCGGCTATATAACCTGCCTCATCAACCCAAATGGAAGCAAATGCTCCTTTCTCTTCAGCTTCCATTACTGAAAGGACATTGGGGAGATAGTTCACATTCTTCATTGTGGCAAACAGAGGTGGCTTCATTGCCACTGTGGAAGTGATCACTTTAACTCCTTCTTTGCACTGGGAAAAATCGTCGTCAATGACAACTGCATAGAATGCAGGTGTTGGACACCCTGATGATGAAAGCAAGAAATTACCAGGGCCTGCACTTAGCCAGTATCTTAGAGTCCCCTTCTTGCATTTTGAGACTGCAGTTAGTTGTATAAGAATGCTGCGAAGCGTTGACTGAGGAAAAGGCAAGGATATCTTTGCTTTGGCGGCCGATCTGAGGATGCGATCGAGGTGTACATCCAACTCATAGAGGTATCTGGGAAGGACAAGCAATGTGAACACCAAGATCAAAGAAAAAAACAAGTGTTTGGTATCAAATATGTTACATATCTTGATACTGAGTTGAATTTGCAGTAAAAACAAGAAATTAGCATTACCCATCTAAAATAATGGCTGTATCAAACACGCCATGGCCTCTATGTACCATGTGATCATCGATCGGGATTACCATCATAGCTGGATCAAGTATGATCCCTCCATATATGCTAGAATACATAGCCGGGTATGGTTTTTTCTCCACTGTGCTCCATCTTTGATGAAGCTTTTCAAGCAACTGATATTGCAACATAAGATGAAAATTGCAAGAGTTTAGTGTACATAGCAAAACTTAATTCAATCAATATGATGAATTGCATTCCAGTAGTGCAAATTCAGTCCCTGGTCTCAATTCTCAGCAACATAATAAGTTAACATTTCATTCAGACATATACACATACACATGGTGTGAACAATGCAATGATTTTGTAGACTGAAGTTGGTTAGATAAACCAAGATGATAAGGATGAGTTGAGGTTCAAAATTCTCACCTCAGATGATGAATTGAACACATGAACTGTAAGATCACTGTGATTTCCAAGCTCTGGTGTACCCCAAAGAAACAAAAAAGAAATATGCAAATTAAAATTTTAACAGTTAACATGTTCATGCAACCAAGTCTTAAAATATATCTGAATATGATTGATAAGATAGTAAAGTGAAAGAATTTGAAATTCACCTGAGGAGCTGTGAGAGACGGTAGTGGACTCAGTGTGATTCTCCATGGACAAAGTAAAGAGCCTATTATCACAACTTATGCAGGTGAAAGAAGAGAACCAAATTAGGAAAACACTATGGAGATATATAACTACTAGCTTTGTTATTTGTAGAGAGTTATAGGGAGAAATTTTTCATGTCAATATCACTTAACCATTTAATCAATATAAATATTAAATTATTTTTAATAAATATATTTTATTAATTTATGTATATAAAATTTTAAAAATTATGAGAATAAATTGTATTAATTTATGTGTGTAAGTTACATAATTTGATACTTCTTCCTTGGCAGCAATAATATTACTATTATACAAGCTATACTACTTTAGTATATAATCCACACTGAATTTCAGGATTAAGATGTGAATGTCAAATAAATATTATTCTTTCTACCATTGCAGGCCTCGTTTGTCTTTACTTCTGATACATATGTATAACTACAAGAACTCATTATATAAGAAATAATATTGATTTCGTTAGGTGAACAACTCCTCTCTCATTTTATTGAAGTTGAACTTTTCTTCCTCATCTTCGTTTTTATTTACTAAATTCAACAAAAGAGAGAATCTTTTTGTTCCATCATTTGTTTGGAATATCACTTCTAACACTTTACAAAAAGACAACTAATATATAATATATAAAATTATTTATTTTTCAATTCTATTTATCGGTACACTTTTCATGTAGATACTATTTTAATACTAATATTTTTTTAACAAATGGAACATATTCTTTTTGTTTTGTTAATTAATAAATAATTTAAGGGTAAAGTATTATTTTAATCTCAAACGTCTTATTTTAGTTTCAAAAATTTTTAAACGTCATATTTTAATCTCAAAAAAGTTTTAAGCAAGTTCAATATTTTTTTACTATTAAATTTGACACAAATAATTTGCATATTGAAGAGCCAGTAGCATTCGATCTCAACATATAAGTAAAATCGACTCACCAACGATCATTAATATAATTTTTTTTTATTTTAAAGCGTTGATGATTCATTGTTAGGATTTGAACGAAGTTTTATAGTTTATATCAAAAGAAAATTGAGTAGAAGCGTGACAAAAAGGATTTTGTTATGTTTTTCTAACACATGCAAGAATATATAATCTAACTAGTAATGTTATTTACGTCCCCATCACTCATTTCATTAACTATTAGTGTTAAATTTAAAGGTAGGATAATATTAAACATGTTTAAAACTTTTTAGGACAAAAATAAAACGTTTGAAACGTTAGGGATTAAAATAGACTTTATCCATAATTTAAAACATAACGCTTGGACTAATTTTTTGGGTGAAGATCATGAAATGTAACGTTTTTTTGTTTTCTACGGTATCTCCCAATTCGATAAGTCAAGAATTAATCCATCGCAGATTGGAGCTTCATTTAAGAGTTTGTCGCTGGACAATAAATATTACATGCATAACGAGGGATTCAAATCTCAACACTTTCTTAAGCAAACTAACGAATTAACTACTAGATCAATCCAAATTGATTACGAAATGTAATAAATTTTTTTTTTGAACAAGTAACGTCCTAACACACATTCTTTTCCCTCCCGTGGGTTTTGTAACCACTTCCTAGCCTCATCTAGATTTGAATCTGGCATGGTTTCGTTTTTTTAGTTGCTCACAGTATCTTCTATAAGGTGCTCATGATCCAATCCAGTCGAATGACCTGACCCGAGTTCAACCACTTTGAGGCTAATTTGGCCTGTTTTTATTGTGATCCGGTTAGATTCAAAATTTTAATAAATGACCCGGCTAATTTATTAAATCGGATTTGGATCAAGACTCAGGTCACGTGGACCCAGCCCATTGTACCTGTATAGAAAAAAAAAATATGAATTTTGTTCTCATGAGACTTTAAATATACATTTTGATGTATAATTAATTTACTTATTATTATGAANNTTATTATGAAACTTTAATTATTATTATTATTATTATTATTATTATTATTATTATACTCTAATTATTATGTGAATGTTGCAATTTTATAGAATAATTATTTGCAAAAATTTAGAGGATCAAAAGATGTAGGATCTAAACTTTGGTGATGTCGTGATACAACTATAATGCCTTTTAAATTAATTCCAATCTTATTGTTTTATTTTTAGTCAAATTTGTTGAATTAAAAATAGATAAAAAAAAACTATAAAATTAGAATTTATGAACAAATTCAAGTTCAAATATGAATATTAACTTCTCAATAACAAGTAAGTTTTTTTTTTACTTTATAAATAAATGTCGTCATAAGTTTTTGGCATAAAATTTATTAAGACCCAAATTTCATCTGGTTTAGATTCAGTTTTAGTGTGGCCCAAAAAATAGTGTGATTTTTCTGGGTCTAGGATCGGATCTGGATCAAGGCGAACCCAACTTCACCCGACCCTATGTGTACCCCTAATTTTCTAGTCCGACAGATTAAGGAATAATCATCATGAATTTGAGCTCAATTTAAGAATCTGTCACTGATCAATAAATTGCTGTATACACAAGACAGAATTCAAATTCCCGACGCTTACAGACAGTGACGTTACAAATGCAACTATGACTTCATTAAGCCCAAGTTCAAGTTCACAAAGCCCATTACTATTCCTACAATAACAAATTAAGGAGGCCTCAAATTCACAGTAACTTGTTTTGGCCCAGCCCAAGACTTCACTCAACTTAAAAAAACCGTCGCATTTACTACGGCAAAGGTTTTTGGTTTTCCTCTTTAGATAAATAAAGATGTATAATTAAAAAAGCGGCTAATAACCACCCAACGCAGATTTTTTGGGTATATACTATAATTTTTAAATTTTTGAATATGTA
>NC_029792.2:24656367-24657415 GCF_000816755.2 Arachis ipaensis
GTTTAGACGTCCTGTTTTAGTCTTTAAGGTTTAAAGTGTCCTATTTGAATCCAAAAAAATTTTATTTAACTTCAATATAGTCCCACAGTGAGATCAAAGTTAAATAATTAACGAAATGTCCTACATGACAGCAATACAAGAATAAGGTCGATAATCTGAAAAAAACAAGTACAAGCTTTATTTAGAGGCATAAAATATTTTTCTTACAATTTAAATGAAATATTTTCTATAGAACTATAGATAATGATAAATAAACGTATTGATACATTTACGGTTGATTTTGTGTCTTTGGAGCTTGTACTTGTTCTCCATATTATCAACGTTATTCTTGTACTGCTATCATGTAGGACATTCTGTTAATAATTATTTAACTTTGACCTCATAGTGGACTATATTAAAACTAAATGAAATTTTTTTGGATTCAAATAAGACACTTTAAACCTTAAGGACCAAAATAAAATTACGCATAAACATAAAAAACTAATTATATATAATTTAATTTATCTTTAATATATATTTTATATTTCAATATATATTTTATACTTGTAATTGATTTTGAGATACACTAATTATAAAAAAACTTCTGGCATATATAATTTTTACCCCCCAGCCCCTCCTCCCCACCATCCCTATAAAGAGAGAGGAAAAAAGGGTTGTAGCTCTTTAATGAAACTTACTTGCTTTTGGAATAGGATGACAAAAAACACCATGGGGGGCCATGGAGCTCGGTACTATGAATTATATATAACTATTCAAATTCTTCCATAGTTCACCACAAGGGGAAAATAAAGGGTAGAGTGTATGGAGGAACCAAAAAGGAGATTGAAATAGTACTATTACTACTACTGCATCAATAAAGGAAAAATAAATTTAAAAAAAAAGCTCAAAGGAATTTATTATATATAAAATTCTTCCATAGTTCACCACAAGGGGAAAATAAAGGGTAGAGTGTATGGAGGAACCAAAAAGGAGATTGAAATAGTACTATTACTACTACTGCATCAATAAAGGAAAAATAAATTTAAAAAAAAAGCTAAAAGCTCAAAGG
>NC_029792.2:24660831-24662975 GCF_000816755.2 Arachis ipaensis
AAATAAAAATTAGTCACTAAATCAATTATCAATATAAAATATATATATTAAAAATAAATTAAATATATATATATTTATACAAAATATACAATAAATAATTTAAAGATTAATTTTTAGTGTATACATATAGTATTTTTATTTGATAAACAAATAAAATTGGAAGAGAGATGAAGTACAATAGCAGGTGAGTTTTAAAGGGCAATGATTCCATTGTGTTTGGATAAGTTCCAAAGGCAAGCTTTTGGCGTTTGGAATTTAGCACTTGCTTATTATTCTTTCCACTTATATTTCTTTCTTTCAGAGCCACATTACACACCAAATCGCTGGAAACTACTCTCAATATAACCTCTTTCATAATTCTCTCTTAACACAATATGTCAATATACACAAAATATTATCTTCATTGCTTCCTACACTTTAGATAAAAATATAGTAACATGTTTTTTCCCCTTATTTTTCAATGCAAAGTTACACTCTCTCAAAGTCAAATCTTTTAGCAAGAAGTAACGAAGATTAGCATCTCATTCAATATTCAAATTGTAAAGTTTAAACCCTAAATTATTCACCATATATTGCAATAAAAAAATATATATATTTGTTTTGAGTAAAGTCCAAAGGGGAGGGTTCAGCACTCAGTATAGAGTACAGCGCGTGCCATGCCATTTCCATGCACACAAACTCACAAAAAATAAATTAATTAATGGAGCCAAAAATGTTGGCATACTCATTGCAATGGATGAATGATGCAAAGATCACACACCCCAATTTCGAATACCTTAATGTACAACCACCTTATTATCATTATTATTATTATATATATATATATAAGGCACAGGCCACAACAACTGTCCCCAATTTCATCATCATCACCATGCATGCATCATTGTTTAGCATCCAATCAGAAGCCTTGGCTTCAATGGCAGCACCATCATCATCATTATAATATTGTTAGTGGCAGAGAGAGTCTGGCGAAATGGTTAGAATGTTGGTTTCATTGGGTGTTGGGTAAAGGACTTAGTGTCTCATTCGAAAGCCTACCCATCAAATGGGGCTTTTTGGTTCCAAAACAATGACCCTTTTGTTCTTTCTCAATTTGTATCTCATATGCTCTCAATATTAATTCTTTTCCCCTTTTCTACCCTTTCGGATTTCGGAATCATCACCATTATATTGCTTTAATAATTACTTCCATCTTCTTCTCCTTCTTTATATATAAGATAAAGTGCAAAAATTAAGAAAACAAATACTTTTTTACCTTCACATGTTTTTTATTTTGATAAAAAAAATGTAGTTGAAAAAATTTAGGGTCTTGTCATTCATAATAGATTACTGCATGCACAGATAAGATTCGAACTCTTGACACTTACCAATCCAAATATGTTATATTAGAAGCAATTTTAATTACCTCGGCTTGTGCTTTTTCAGCTATTAATTGCCTTTTACTAGTTTCTTTAATTAACTCATCTATTTTAATTTGAACAATGGCCAATGATTTATATATGATTATTAATAATTACCATGAATCACATATACATATGATTAGAGAGATTGGCAATGACAATATGCATGTTGTGATTATAGCCAACATTGAGTATTGTTTTGTTAAATTTTGCCATACCAATACGAAACATGCAAAGTCCCCATTTATTTATTTAATTAATTTGACAAAAATAAAAGTGAAAGGTTAATATAATGCAAGTTTCCATTTGCATGCAATTGGGTGGCATCATGAGAATCGTCACGACACTTGCAATAATGTAGGTGTTGCAAAGTCTCTCTATTTCTGTGAGAAGAGGACAATTGGGAAGGGGCCAGGGGGGTAAACTCTTTGAATGTGATGGATGGCTGGTTTCAAAGCCTTTGCTAATATTGTCATCTGAGCTTTTATGGGTCCCCTTGCCTTACGCCACTACCTGCTCTAAACTGAACCCCATACAAAGCAAAAATAAATCAACTCCAAAAAAGGCAATAAATAAAAATTATATATTACACTACAAATATAAATACTAATACGCTCCAAGTAAAGTAACTACAGATTGCAATACTCCTTAAAAGAATAACCAGTACAAAAATGCGTAAATTAGTTTAAAATAACAAAATAAAAAAAGAAATCATTTTTTTAATATTATATATATGGTAATATT
>NC_029792.2:24663285-24664218 GCF_000816755.2 Arachis ipaensis
GGCGGAGCACACTGCAGAGGCAGACGAGGCAGAGAAGACAAGCTACGGCGGAGCCAAGACGGCTGAGACGACACAGACGGAGTAGAGCAGAGGTACGCAGGGACGCGGAAGAAGCAGAGGCAAGCAAAGACTAAGGGCGCACATACAAGGCAGAGGAGCCGGCGAGAGGCGCGGAGATGAGGCGGCGACCGTGCAATGGCGGTGAGTGAGGTACAGAGGTGAGAGACACCTTAATATATGAAATTTGGTAAAGAGGACCATCTCTATCACGAAATTTGAAAATGTTAAAAAATTATTGATTTTTTATTTTAATCGTGGATAATATATATATATAGGGTAAAGTATACTTTTTCTTCCTGAAGTTTGGCAAAAATTTCAAAAATATCCTTAAATTTTATTTTGTCTCAATTTTGTTCCAAAAGTTTTCGATTTACATTAAATATACCTTCGACGGCTAAATTTTTAAAAAATTTAAGACCAATCTAACAATAATGCATGAAAATTATACTTGATTTGCTTGTGTGAGGATTATTCTTATGAAATTGTTGTTGAATTGATCTTAAATTTTTTGAAAAATTAGTCGTCAGGGTATATTTGATGCAAATCGAAAACTTTTGGGACAAAATTAAAACAAAATAAAATTTAGAAGTATTTTTAAAATTTTTATCAAACTTCAAGAACAAAAGATATACTTTATCCATATATATTATTTTTATATTCGATTTAATTCTGATTAAACTTTTAATTCTAATGATTCGATTATCAGTTTGTTTTCAAATCTTGGAAAAAAAATATCGATTTTGGTAGAATAGATTTGTAACTACTAGTATTAGCTCACCTAGCATAATAAAATCATCCAAGAAGCACTTGGACTAAGGTTAGATAGCATATTTAGTAATTGCTATAGTACTTTATAAATGGTACCTAATTTGC
>NC_029792.2:24664285-24665263 GCF_000816755.2 Arachis ipaensis
GGTACTCACCTCACTCCCTCACTCACTAAGTCTAAAACAACCTAGCTATTAGACTCAGAACCCCCACGTGAATTTTCAACACATACAAAGCCTTCTCTTCTGTTTACATACGTACGACTTTCCCCTATTTCAATTTTCAACCGCCCAATAAATGATACCATTCTACCCAAACAATTCCATTTTCTCCTTTTCCATATCAACTATCTAACCTTGAACGGTGAAATTTTATTTTGTTTTCCCCAAATAATGCTATGCGTTATGTTATGCAAGGCAATGCAACTATCCTTTGCTTTTAGTGTTACAAAAATATCCATTTCCAGATTCAATTAATTTCATCAAGTGAAAGGAACAGTTTTGATGCATGAGATAGTTGCGCCAGAAGAGAAGAGTACGATTTAGTAGTTGTTAGATCTTACTTCAATAATATATATAGCATAGATTATTAGGATATAAAATTATGTAAACTTTTAAGTGATTATTTAACCTTTTAATGATTTAATAATAATATTTTTGACATAATGTGATAAATTATGATTTATAACTTTGCTGGATAAATTTTTCATCATAAATTATGGTGTTTTAGGATAGATTAGAAAAAAATTTAAATGAAACATGAGAGGTCAATTGTGGCAATAATTGTTAAAGAGTGCATGCGTGGGAAGAAGATTTGAAGGTGTTATGTTTATCCCGGAATGTGAATTGTAGATGGAGAAACAAATAATGAATGTGGTAATTTCATCATTGGACATGATGATGGAAAACCTAGCTAGCCGTATATACCAACTGCTTCTATTGTCTCACCTTCACCCTTATATTAATATAGCCTTTCTTTTGATCTATTTATATTTGTGTCATGACTTTTCAATATCATCACTAGGGATGGAAACCAGCCTTCACCTCCAACAAAGTCAGAACTTGGTCTCTAGTTTGTTATAGATTTATTTTTAAATATTAAATTTAAATTTAATTTGTTATTGA
>NC_029792.2:24665898-24670339 GCF_000816755.2 Arachis ipaensis
ATAATTTTTTAATTATAAAAAAATATTTATATATTTATTTATTTGTTAACAAATTTAAAAATGTTTAGCAGTCTTGTAAGACTAATTTACGAGCCTAATTTATTAACAAATTTAAACTTTTAAAATAGTGTGCGTCTAAACTTATTTTATAACCGGAAATGTTTGGTAACAAAAAAAAAATTAGCCAAAAACAGTCATAATTTGTCTTATTTAGCATTTATTAATTGTTACGACAATTAATGAATATTAAATAAGACAAATTTTAGCTGTATTTTTTTGTTTCTCTAGCATTACTCTTTTATATAACAAACTAAGCCAGATCAAACCAAACACAACTAAACCTGTATAGGCTCTTAACAGACATCATGACTTATTTTCACCCTTATTCATCACTTCTCTTAAATCCCAAATAAATAAATAATACTTCACTTTTAATGCGATATCTACTCACTTCTCTATTTGCTAGTTTCTTTTTTCCTCCTTAAAAAATACTTTTAGAAGAATAATTGGATTATGTTTAATTTGATCCCGTTAAAAGTTATTTTTAAAAAGGTTTTTTTTTTTTTACTTAAAAAAGGTAAAATAAAATAACTTAAAAATATAATTCAAAATCAAGTAAATAAATGATTGCAGTTTCTTGGATAATAATAGCATTATTTCACCTCAAAAAAACAAAATTTAATATTAGAATTTATTTTCGCCAAAATGATGAAAGAGTGAAAAGAATTCAAATAAAGATATTTCTGTAGAAAAACGTATAAACATTTTTAAATTCTCACTCTTGTAAACAATTGAGAGGTAAAAAAAAAGAATTTATAATTGCTTAACAAATAATTTCTCAAGTACTTCCATTAATGAATACTATACTATACAGATTGCATTATATATGGTACGGTCTGGAAGTCTGATAATCATTTAATTTTCATTTCATTATAAATGCTAGTATAAAGTTGAGGCAAATATTGAATGCAGATTATATACCACAATAATTAAGAGATGTATTAATCAGAAAAGATTTTATTTTAGATATGCAAGGCATTGGCATTATTAAATAGAGGAAAATAAATTTGTCCTATTCAAGCAATTCAACTCTATTATTATATGAACGAATTAACTAACCTTTCAGTAGCACCAACCCAATTTACAACAACACATATGATCCACGGCAATATATATAGTACCAGGGAACAAGATTCAGCACACTTTTCTGATAATAATACTTCACACATTGCATTTAATTTCACTAACATATAGGTCAGAGAGAATACAAAATCAGTTCTAAGTAAGATAAGAAAAAACATGACTGGTCCACACTCCACACACCATGGTTTATGAACTAAATACACATATCACATAAAACACACTTCCCAAACACATTAGAGACAATTACAACACACTTCTAGTGGTCCACATACATTATATTACAGTACACTGTACTCCAATAACAATAATAGTACCCTAAGAAATTACACACATTAGAGTAACCGAATTTAAACTTCAACACCCAAACACGTTACAATAACCGAATTCAAACTACCCTAGCAAGAGAGAGATAGAATAATTAGCATTAGCAATGATCTTATAATTAATAAGCTACCATAAAAAGTACTACTAACTTGTAATTCAAGTCTAACATAAACCCTAATAATAACAAAGCATTAGAAAGTAGAAAGACACTTCTTAGTCAAATCCTAACCATGAAAGTCAACGCTTGAAAGGGTCAATGGGAAAAGACTTCAATAGCCCCACATGCAATCAAGCTCGGAATGTCCCAAAGCCATGCCGGCGGCAGCAGCCTCGGCAACCCTCTGATCCTCCGGCACCGGCCAGGCCCCCGCGGCGTGAAGCTCGCCGCCGTGGAGAGGCTGCGCCGCTGCGGCGGAGAAAAACAAAGGGTTAATTTGAAGGTTATCTTGCTGAGACCTTAGACTTGGGAATGCAGAAACACCGACATTGTTGTTTCTTTGGAATCGAGCGAAGGAGTCCATAGGAGCAAGATCGAAGAACCCATTGACAAAGTTGTTGGAGATTGTGGAGAAACAGGACACGTGCTCCCTTGTGCTATCGTTGTTGTTGTTGTCGAAGGAGGAGCTCTGGCGGCCGTCGTATGCTGCGGCGGCGGAGGTGACGGAGCCGGTGGTGGCGGTAGTGTAAGGTGAGGAGTCGAGAAGTGGTGGAAGGTAAACCGAAGAGGGAGAACTTGGTTCAGGGCAGAAGCTCATTGTAGAAGTGGTGGTTGAAGTGCTCATTTTTGCCTTCTTGGACCCGCCGGCGGTGGTTGACACGGCTGAGCCTCCGCCTCCACCGCCACCCCCGGTGGTTGTCTTCTGGAACACACGAGAAATCACCCACTCATCCTAAAATAAAAAATAGGACATTTTTGAAATTAATGATAATTGTAAGCATTAATTTGTTGGTATAAAAAATGGGAAGTAATGGAATAATAGAAGAATGAGCATGAAGCTAATAGTATAGGATTAGGATCTTTCAGATTGATAGCAGTGTTATGGAAAATAGTGTAATTAATGGAAGCTAAACCAAAACCCTATAACATGATGCAATATAGTAGCTGCTTTGATACATGTTACTAGTACTTATTAGTAGCACACCTTTTGGCAAGTAATTACAACCCACATTTTTATCATTTTTTCTTTTATTTTCTGCAATTAATGCGTCATTGTTTACACTCCCCATGCAAACTTCTTTTTAACAGTTTTATGAATCAAAAAAGCAAGCAACTTAGAAACCCTCCTACCTGCGGTTGTAGTCCTAAGTACAAATGAAAGAACCAAGAGTCCTCAAGAAAAAAGCAATCAACATTGATAAACGGAACCAAATTATAAAACCAGAGATTTCCGATCACCCCTACTAGCCTCCATATCTCTAGCATGATTATTATTGCATGCGGCTCATGATAAGCAAAGAATCTAGCTAGCGATTCCATGACTAACCTTGGAGCTTCTAGAGAGATAATGGTAGGCAAATTTGCCTTCAAGGCGATACTCATGCATCACCCAGTTGCTCTTCTCACCCTTGGGAGCTCTTCCTCTGTAGAAAACAAGTGTCTTCTTCATTCCAACAAGAGCACAAGTCTTGGAGCTGTAGATCTCTCTGTCTTTTCCAGTGGCTTTCCAGTACCCAGCTTCCGTCGCTCTATTTGTGCGCAACCCAGTTGGGTACTTCCTGTCCCTTAAGCTGAAGAAGTACCATTCTTTCTCACCCATCTTCGCTTTCTCTGAAAGTTTCAAGATTTTCATGGATTTAGAACATGGGGTGTGATAAAAAATTGATTTTGATTTGAGTTCTTGTTATACATACCAGGGAGCTCCCATGGCTCACACTTGTTGAGGTCAACTTCAGCTATGGCTCTTCCGGTGAAGGTGTTGTCGAGAACCTTCTTGACGAGGTAGTAGGTGATGAGTTCTTCATCGGTGGGGTGGAATCGGAATCCAGGTGGCAAGTGAGTGTCGCTGTTGTCAAAGTGGTGGTTATGGTGGTGGTAGAAGCTGTCCATGGTGAAGAGTGTTCAAAGGAAAATAAATAAAGAGTGTTCTTTTTTGGGGAGGAACAAAAGGAACTAAGTAAAGATCCTTTTGTTGGAATGAATGAATGAGGAGAATCTTGGTGGTTGTGTTTTCTTTCTTCTTCGATCTATTTGTATTTCTTAAGGGGCCATTTGGATTGTATGAGAATGGAAAGAACTTGAAGAAAAAGCAGAAGGAGCAAAAGAGTGAAAGGAGATTAATAATGGGGTTTGGATCACTTTTTTCTTTCTTCTGTTGTTCTGCTGTATGTGGTGCCTTTTGGTATGGAGGAGGGTGCTTGGTTTATAAGGGCTTCATGTTATTATTATTATTGGTGTCTTTGTATGATATGGGGTTGGAAAAATGTGTGTGTTTTCTTCTTGTGTGTGCAGTGTCCTATTCTGAAAATCTCTCTCTACTCTCCTCTCCCTGACAGGGTCCTTATCATAATCCACAATGCTAGAGAGAGAGAGAGAGAAAGAGAGTATGCGTGCGTGTGTGAGGAAGGTGTGCAGGTATTCCTTTGTCAGTGAAGAAAGTGGCAACAGAAAGTAGTGTTTTTTCTTTATGGTAGAGAGAGTGAACCAGCCGAGACCTACATCACTCAAACAATTTTGGATTTCATTCCACATACTCTATCTTCATCCAAGGTTTTATATGTCTCTTTACTTATGATCATCCATGGTGAATCAAATGTTTGCTAGATTTGCCTTTTGATCCAATAATGAGTTTTCATTAGGTTGCATGTCAAAATGTTTGTGTTAGACTTGCTTTTAGTAATAACAAGATTGTACAAATTGTAAATCATTCTAAGTAACAAGGTTAATTAGGAAAATAATAATTACAACCTTATGAGTAGTTGTACATCAAAATTAACTATTAATTAATATAAAATATATATTAAAATATAAAATAAA
>NC_029792.2:24670457-24687667 GCF_000816755.2 Arachis ipaensis
TATTGTATACCATTCAACTAAACTAAATTAATAAAAAGATGAGCAAACCAGTCAATTAAACTAAATTAGTTAAAGTTTGTTATAATGAATGATGAATATAGACTTATTTTTTGAGAAATGTTTCTTTTAATATTCATATTATATGTTTTTGGTTTAGTAGGTCCATTTATTCATTTTTATTATTTAATAAGGTGTAAAATAATCTAATTGATTTATATGTTGGACCCATCAATTAAAAAAATAATATTTTTATAGTAAGCCTTTGTCCATCATATTGATATTTATTTATTTATTCATTTGTATCATTCCCACTTTAACGTTTTGACTTTTGAATTTTATGACTATTTTATGCTTGGTATTAATTGATACTTAGATTCGGATATTTTTATACCAATATCACTATTCTATGATAAAAGAGGAGTCGATTATAATAATTAAGTTTCAAAAGAGAAAAAAAAAAGAAAGAAGGAAAAAGAAGCACGTGTCACAAGTCTGTCTATTTCGTTAGATCCATTGAATGAAATATAAAAAAGGTATAAGTAATTTCTTATTTATGAAATTCAAACTCAAATAATAACAATATAAACTAACAAAAGCTGATGGAAGACATGTGTTTTTGGATTTAATACGAAAGAAAGAAAATAGAAAAAAAGAAAAAATAAATAAAAATAAAAAAATATTGATCATTGATGAGGTTCCTTCACCATGCACATATATGTGTATATGTATATATATTGTGATAAAGCTGTTTCATATCTTCCCTGTCAGTACACAGTACTAAAATTATATAATCAGAAACAGCAAGTCATGTTTATTACACGCCAACTTCCCTCACTTTTTATTTATGTAAGATTTGGTACTACTCTTCATCTGCTTCCCCCTTTCTCCATCTCAACCACTCTTTTTTTAAATCTATTCTCTATTTTCTTTGTCTTATAAACTCTCATGATTATTTCAGTTTTTGGTTACTTGAATTGTTTGTGATCTCAAAGGAGAAAGTGCATTCGCTTTCTATAACAACTCATAAGAGAATAATTTTTACTATCCACTCTATTTATTATTTTAGTAATGTTGTTCACTTAACCTTCTAGACAATAATTACTTAATTAACTATATATTTATAATATTATTATTTATTTGAAAAAAAACTACACTAACTTTTGAGTTTTAGATAATAATATTATTGGTATAATATAGTATTAATTAACATCTTCTACTAAAATTGAAGTAAATTTAGGGTAATTTATAGGGATGGTGATGATGTAGTGGTACAGTGTGTGACATATATAAGACAAAAGAAATAGATGATAAATCTATTCTTGAAAGCTAGGTAAATAAATTTGAGGCTTAATTTATTTTCTTTTTAGTTCATAGGTTTTCCCCACCTCGTTTTCCCATCATACTATAGGCATGTTCATGTCCTAATAAAACCTTTATCGGTATCCGTTGCTAAAATCATTTTTGGGTTAAAAGAAAAAGAAACATTATATTATTTCTCCATAGTCCATACACACACTCCTCCTCTCTCTCTCTTGGAGTCAATTTATTTTTCCTTTTTGAAGTGAAAATGATAATTTTCTTCACAGTAAAAATAACCATGTGGGTTGAAAAATTGCTGAGTAACTCTGAATTACCATGATAGTTAGCAGGATTTGCATGACCTATCAATGGTGCTTGATTGATCCATTTAACTGTTGTATCATAATTATTATAACTAGTGGTGGCAAAAATAAAATAAATAATTACCCTTTTTTTTTCCACAAAGTACATACATAATATCCCAACAATAGTTATCATCATTTTGAGATGGCATATCAAAAATAGGAAAATGAAAGTGAAAAAGTATGTATGTATGTATAGATATTAATAAATTCTGATGATAGGAATAGAGAGGCTCTTTTGTTTTGTACCATTGTGAATACAACCAAAACAAGAGAATTATTACTGTTACATATAAAATCTAATCTCAATAGGGTAATTCATGATGTTCCAATGCATGCACCAGCTTTTAATATATACCATATACTATAACACATTGGTGACTAATGACCATTCACAGAACAAAACAAATGTTGCTGAAAGTGGGAATTTTGCATCTCAGAGAAAAGAAAGTGAGGCAGAATGCAAGAGTATATATATCTCATGAGAGTGATGAGAGGGAGAACATGTATTGAGAGGTTTACACTTTACACTCTCACAATAAGGGGCCAATCACCGGAGACATTGGATATAATGTCTCACTTTTTGAGACTCATCATCATCTTTTTATTTTATATTATATTCTGCTCTTTTTAACATAATTATATTCCATCAACAAAACAAAATTTGTAGGAACAAACAACGACACATAAAAGCAGTAAATTTGTTTTGGTGGGAGTGAGTAGCTGAGTACTAAATATGCAAAGTGCTTCTAACTCTAATAGGATCAAACAATTCAATTGAAGAATAGCATATATAGTGGCCTAAACTAAAACCGTTTGAGATTCAATTCAATTGAGGAAATGATTTAATTAATTATAACATGCATGGCATGACTACTCAGCTATCCCATCCATCATCCCATCTCCAATCCAATCCAATCTATCACTATCAAGGAACAAGGGTGGGTGAAAAAATTGAAACAAAAAAAAAATAAACAAAAATTGTGATGATGCTAGATGGGTTGAGAGATTGATGAAATGGGAATTTGACACATCATGCTCGGATTTTGAGACCACACAGCTCCCTCTCTTCTCACAGGCTTTACATCAAATCAAATCATCTCCTCAATCTGCATGCTGAGGTCTCTCTCTCTCTCTCTTTCTCTCTCTCACTCTCTCTCTCTCTCAATTTTTCAACCATTGGGCCATTCCTTCTTTGCCCCAAATTCCCAAAGCCTCAACCCACATAACATTTTTAAATCCTTTTTCAATTTTTCATAAAACCCAAGAAGAAAAAACTAATTGGGGTTACAAAATTGCTGTAAAAATAACCTCTTTTTCCCTTTGAAGTCGTCAAGGCACTTTCTAATATCAGTTCCCAAAAAAAGCAAAAAATTCCCCCCACGATTCACTCTCACCTGCATTGGCCTAAAGCTAAAGCCTTTATCTCTCTTCTCAGTTCTCAGGTTTCTCAGCTATATTAGCTTCTTCCCCTCAAGTTTCAACCTTTTTCGCTTGCAACTCACGGTTCCTATGTTAAGTCCCTCTCCTTCCCCCACCTTGGTAATCAGAACCGGGTCCCCCAATCCGGGTTGACCCGTACCCACTTCCCCAAATCCCCAAAAAACTGTTCTTTTTTGTTTTAGTAATAACATTCACATCATCTCTTTTGAGCTTACTATTTTTATAACTACTAATTAATGAACCGAGCTTGAAATATGCCCTAATATGTGTTGATGGAAAAGAAGTGTGGACTAGACTTAGACAATTCATATTAAATTAGTGTGCCAGAATAATATCTAATATCTAATCATATTAAAGTTTGAATCTTTTTGTTAATTTCGATTTTGAGTTGGCAGATTAAATTGAAATTGGAAATTTAAATAGTAATAACGAGAACATATGACATTGAAAGCTGCTAAGACAACACAGAAACTCATTGCAGATGGTGACACACGCTCTTGTTCGTTGATTGATTTTGACTGAACCGGCCGGTCCGATTCATAAACCGGGGTGTCGCCTTCAGACAGAAACAAACGAAAGCCCGGTTGACTTTTTTTAGGTAAAAATTGAAAAGCGAGGTGAAAAGGTTGCCCACAATTTCCCCCAAATGTTCGTTCTTGTATCGTTTTGCTTTTTTGTTTTTTCCGTTTTGTTATAGAATAATTTCTTTTCATTCAATACTTTGTATTTTTACATTTTCATTTTTTTAATCTTTATAATAGTAAAAGAGTTTGGTTTTGATATTCAAATAGTATAAAATTATACAAATTTTTTTAATTATATATTTTTTAGATAATTATTTATACAATAAATAAATATAAAAAAATAATTATTTTTACTGTTTCTTGCTTTGTCTACCTTTGAATTTAATATTAGTAACTAGGAAATGTAAGTATTTTTTATTTTCGCCACTTGAACAGTGGTTTAAAATTTGTTGCATTAGATACAAAATTACAAGTAATGAGAATTTCATTAAAATCCAATTTTATTTATTTGAAAAAATATATGTAATTGAAAAATAGAAAGGAATGGGAAAAAGACAAGAAAGCGCGTGAGTCGAGAGAGATAGGAGATCGCGCGTGACGACAAGCTTAGGTCACACCCGTCCTGACTCCGCCGCCCTCCGGCTACGGCGCGTTGGGTTTCGAGCCGCGAGTGGAGGAATAATTGAGGGGTCGGAATTCGTTAAAAATTGAGGGGTCGCAATTTATAATAAGCAATAATTGAGGGGAGGAATTCGTTAAAAATTGAATTGGATAATAATAATGCAAAAGGGTGGGACCAGGTGACGTGTCAGCTTGTCAGAGGTGTGGTTGCTTGATGGGGCCATATGCGCCGTTCGATTTTATTGCTAGGGTGGCTGCTACGTTGCTATCGGGTACAGAGTAGTAGTACTAGATTGTCGTGTGTCGGTCGCTTAAGGACACTGTTTAGTACAAAGTCTGCACTGTTTTAAAGTCCAAATAGGGTATCAATCTTGTACTTCCATTTTCATTATATAATAATTCTATTAACCCCATAAAATACTATACTAAATAGTTTTCACTTTGGATGCATCATCAATTCACATTCACAATTCATATATAATCTTCATTCTTTTATAGCAAAATTGTTATGGGGATGATAACTTTAGCTGGAATAGTCTTACAATTGAGAAGGGCCAATTGTTAGTTGATAATTATCCCAAGGAATCATGGTGTCATGAAGATTAGGGTGAAATTGTATTAGGAACTAACTTAACTTAATTGACTAATCATCTCATTTGTTTATTTAAGTAAGTTGAGTGTTTGAATTCTATTTTATATATTTAATAATTCGTTGATTAATAATAGAATCTTAAATAGAATTTAAAATTTTAAATCGCCTGAAAATTTTTTTATGATTATATAAAAATATATAATTGTGTTACATATATATTAAAATAAGTTNNNNATTAGATTATTAATATTTTTCTTATATTTTACTTTGCATTTAAATTAACAATAATTAATTCTCTATTTTTAATCATGAAATTTAAAATAGCGCTGACCTCATAGCATTTCCCTTCTTATTATAAGATGGGCAATGCCATGAATGTAACCATCTAATGTTATGATTAAAGTTTGGTGAGTATCAATAATGGATATTAAAATTTGGAGAGTGCTATGTATAATGCACCATGTTCAATCGATATAGAATTTGATCGAAAAAAACGCATGCCATATAAAGTTACATTGACCAACGCAACTAATTAAAGGTGTGAAAAGGAAAGGTCATTATACATGAACTTTATTTGTACATCAAATTTCAATTCTCCAATTCGAAAGTATTTAAACAAATCGGAGTTTCTATTGTGGCCTGAGAAATAAAAATAAAGGTATTTCATATATTATTATTAGCAAATTTTTCTTCCATTTCTAAAATGAAAAAGTATATGAAATCAAGAAGTGATCAGTCAAAAAATAAATAATTTAACTAATTTATAATTATATTTAATTAATTTTATTTGTTTTTAATTTATAATATTTGATATTAATTGCTTCTCACTCCAAATTAAAATTCTGAATAATACGTTAGAGAAATAGAGACGGGAATCACGAAACTTTCAACAATTCCGATTCTTAGTATATAAAAAAATTTATAAAATATATAAAAGAACATCCATTTAGTATGAAAAAGAAACATTTTGATATTTAGTAGAAGAAACATCCTAATACCTAGTATAAACACCATTCACGTAGAAATTTTGGATTTACTCAGAGATATTTGACTAATTTTTGGCTGGTATCATCTTAGTTTTCTAGTATTGTTGTTCTAAAATATATTTAAGCACTTTTAAATCTAATTAATTTTAGGCATACATTAAAGGTACTTTCCCTTGAATTTGACATGCACCCGATTTTTTTAAAAATGTTATTGCATATATTTCATCAGATTGTGATTTTTAGGGCAAATCACAATAATAAGTCAAGGGGAGTAAAATTTTACACGAATCAGCCAAAACGAAAACTGTTTCATGAATCCACCAATGCACGTTTATACGTAGTTCGAACCAACTAAATTCGAACTCCATTTCTACATAATTCGAACCAATTGGGTTTGAATTATACACAGACACACGCACACACTAATTCGAATCAGCTTGGTTCGAATTATACACAAACACAAACACTAATTCAAACCAGCTTGGTTCGAATTACACACACAGTAATTCATGGTATAATTTGAATTATGCTGTTAAAAAATTAATAATTTATTAAAAAAATTTTATTGAAAGAAAATATTTTATTCCATACAAAATAATTAAAAATATATTTTATTCTATACAAAATAGTTTTAAAAAATGGCTTAAAAGATGTTATGAGTACTATAAAAGTTTGTAATATTTCAGTGATTTAGGTAAATACATGATAAAAATATTTTTTGTTTAATTTCTAAATTATTAGTTACTATGTAGAGTATTTCTTTAATGTCCTAAGTCATTAGGACATTACAAATTTTTATAGTACTTCTAACATTTTTTAAGCCACATTACAAATTTTTATAATACTCCTAACATTTTTTAAGCCATTTTTTTTAAAATTGTTTTGCATAGAATAAAATATTTTTTGTAGTATAATTTAAATAAATTCATTAAAAAAATTTATTAAAAAATATTTATGAGCTATTAAAAATGGACAAAAGAGTATTGTATGGAATTCGAATTGATAGCTCATTAATATTTTAAAAAAGTTTCGTAATTAAATATTTTGTTAGCTTTTTTTTAATGTATGAAATAAAAAATATATTTTTTAATTTTTAAATTATTAATTTTTTAACAGCATAATTCGAATTATACCATGAATTACTCTGTGTAATTCGAACCAAGCTGGTTCGAATTAGTGTGTGCGTAATTTGTGTATAATTTGAACCAAACTGGTTCGAACTAGTGTGTGTGCGTGTATTTGTGTATAATTCGAACCCAGCTGGTTTAAATTATGTAGAAATAGAGTTTGAATTTAACTAATTTGAACTACATATAAACATGTATTGATGGATTTGCAGTTTTCGTTTTAGTGGCACGTAAATTATTTTTTCCCTTGACTTATTTCTGTTTTTTGTCCTGATTTTTATTTTATAATGTTAAGAGTTTTGGTTATACAAATAAATAACTTATTTGTTTTGGTATATAAGTTTGCATTTTGTGCTACAAAGCACACACGTCAGCACGTGGTTGTGCTGTGGCAGCAGTGGACAACATAAATTATCAAGTGAAATGGAAGCTTGTGTTGTCTTCGGAATTCAATGTATGCAAAGAGCTAAAGACAAAGGCCCAGTTCAATAGTAGTAAAAGTAATATTATTATAACTAACTTGAATTAGTAGAGTGTGCGACATTCATCCGCTTAAATAAGTGTCGAAAATCTGAATCTCGTATTATATGTATAGTAATTTATTGACTGATAACAAACTCTTTAAATAAAGTTTAAATTTATACAAATTAATTCTTGATTTATCGAGTTAAAAAATACTGTAAGTAATAAAAAAATAATATTATTATTACTAAAATTTAGTAGGCTTTTTTTATAATAAAATTTTATTTCCTATTTGTATTTCTTGTGCTTTTACTATTTAATTTGCAAAACTTTATAAACCAACACATGCCTCACATTAATTAATGGAAGTACCATGTTGACCTCCTATATTACACCATTATAGTATAGGGCATTAGGGCTTTATATTGCACGCGTCAATTAACTTGCACACTGCTATGTACATAAACAATTAACTTACACACTTTTTTTGGAAAAAAATAAAAATAAAAATCAAGGAAAATGACAATCAGATAGAATTTGCAGTTTTATTTTTCCTTTGGTCAAGGAATTTGCTTCAGGTCAAACCATAGCGTTGAGAATTGGGCTTTTCTCGTACGGAATTTGAAACTAGGCTTCAAATGTATTTTTTTTTTCTGGGTTTGGGTTAATACTTCGCATACATTTTTTTGTTCAAAGTTTTTGGTTGTTAGCCCATGATACTATGACGTTTGACAAAAGAAAAGGGAGAGAAAATCTGAGTATGATTTCGGTGAATGTCATGCCCCAAAAATGGAGAATAATGTTGTGATAAAATTGAATTGAATGCCATTTATGAGATTGGACGGCTAATCTTTTCTATACTAAAAGAATAGTTTTTCAAGGTAAAATGAAAGTAAATGAATGTTGAAAACAAAGGTTTGTTACCGGTATAAATAGGTGAAGTCTCACTTGTTTTTAGACACAACAAAAGTAATAAAATCTTCTCTCTCTCTTTTATAATACAATTCTCTCTCTTACTTTATTTTACTCTTCTCTCGCACTCTTTATATTAATATTAGTAAATATATTAATCATCTTTATTATATTAAAATAGTAATTGTGGTATTAGAGTCTTCTACTTATACTTTTATTTTATATTTATTTTACAACACGTTATCAGTACGAGACTATGATCAAATTTTAGGAAGACTCAGGTAACAATTTTTCATTATGTCAAAACTCTCTCATCTTGAATTCAATGCTCTTGATATATCTGGAAACAATTATTTATATGGATATTAGATGCTGAAATCTATCTTGATTCAATGGATCTTGGAGATACCATTAAGGCTGAAAATAATGCATCCCAGAAGGATAAAGCCAAAGCTATGATTTTTCTTCGTCGTCATCTTGACGAAGGATTGAAAAATGAATATCTCACATTAAAAGATCCTGCAGATCTATGGAAAGACCTTGAAAAAAGGTATAATCATAAAAAAACGGCAATACTTCCTCAAGCCCGATATGAATGGACGCACTTGCGTCTGCAGGATTTTAAATCTATAAATGAATATAATTCTGCAATGTTTCGAATCACCTCACGAATGAAATTATATGGGGAAAAGATAACTGATCATGATATGTTGGAGAAAACTTTCTCAACCTTCCATACCTCGAATGTGCTCTTGCAGCAGCAGTATCGAGAAAAAGGATTTAAAAAATATTCTGAGTTAATTTTTTTCCTTCTTGTTGCTGAACGCAACAATGAGTTGCTTTTAAAGAATCACGAAGCGCGCCCAGCTAGTGCCACCCCATTTCCTGAAGTAAATGCGGCAAATCATTACCCCAGAAGAGGTAAATGGCAATGTTTTAATAACAAGAAAAATTATGGAAGAAAAAAGAATTATGTTCAAAAGAGAGGATCTCACCAGAAGTGGGATAAAGAAAGAAATATCGGGCAGAATAAATCAACAGAGGATAAGTGTTTCCGTTGTGGTGGAAAGGGCCATTGGTCACGTACCTGCCGTACCCCAAGGCATCTAGTCGACCTTTATCAGGCATCTTTGAAAAAGGATGACAAGGAAAAAGAATCGAATTTCGTTTCAAATGATGCTGAAAATTTCACCACTCATTATGATGTATCTGATTTCTTTGAGGACCCTGAAGGAAATATTGGTCATTTGATCAATGATGGAATAGTTTAATATGTGGGATTGTTAAGTATCCATGTAAATAAATAATGTAAAGAACTTATTGTTAAGTTTTATTTTTTATGTATTTAAGTTTCAAATATGATGTATATAAATAATGAAATATTAATGTTTATGAATTTTGAAATCATTAAATGTGTCAAGTTTTAAAATAAAATTTTAGTATATGGCATTATTTTTATGTACAGTGTTTCTTAGAAAAATAATTCTGATCAAGTATTCAATTTAATTGTGCATACTACTCATTTCATTATTATTTATCTTTGAAGAAAATGGCAAGGATATGTAATGAAGATGTATGCCTTGCAGATAGTGCAAGTTCGCACACTATTCTCAAAAGTGATATATATTTTACCCATCTGGTGCTAAAAGAAGAATGTGTTAATACTATTATTGGCTCAGGCAATGTGATAGAAGGCTCCGGAAGAGTTATAATTTTGTTTCCTGGAGGAACAAAATTTATAATAAATAATGCACTATTATCTACCAAGTCTCTGAGGAACTTATTGAGTTTCAAAGATATTTGCCGAAATGGATATCATATTGAAACAATGAATGAGGGAAATCATGAGTATTTATGTATCACAACTCATGATTTAAATAAAATGGTTATATTAGAAAAGTTACCCTCACTTTCATCTGGGTTATATTATACCAAGATTAGTGCAATTGAATCACATGCCACTGTAAACCAGAAGTTTACTAACCCAAATGAATTCATAACTTGGCACGACCGATTGGGTCATCCGGAAACAACCATGATGCAGAGAATTATTGAAAACTCCCATGGTCATTCACTAAAGAACCAGAAGATTCTTAAATCTAGTGAATTTTGTTGTGCTGCATGTTCTCAGGGAAAGTTAATTTTAAGGCCATCACCAGTAAAGATTGGATTTGAGTCCCCTGAATTCCTAGAAAGGATTCAAGGTGATATATGTGGATCCATTCATCTACCATGTGGATCTTTTAGATATTTTATGGTCCTGATAGACGCATCTTCGAGATGGTCACATGTGTGCTTATTATCTTCTCGCAACCTGGCGTTTGCGAGATTACTGGCTCAAATTATTCGATTAAAAGCACAATTTCCAGAAAATCCAATCAAAGAAATTGGTCTTGATAATGCTGGTTAATTTACTGCCCCAGCTTTTGATGCTTATTGTATGGCTAATGGAATAAGTGTTGAACATCCAGTAGCTTATGTTCACACACAAAATGGGTTAGCAGAATCACTTATTAAGCGCCTCCAATTAATTGCTAGACCCTTACTTATGAGAACAAATCTCTCAACTTCGGTTTGGGGGCAGGCTATTTTACATGCCGCAACACTTGTTCGATTGAGGCCAACGAGTTACCATCAGTTCTCTCCTATGCAATTAGCTTTTGGCCAGCAGCCAAATGTCTCCCATTTAAGAATATTTGGGTGTGCGATATATGTTCCCATTGCACCACCTAATCGCATCAAAATGGGGCCCCAAAGAAAATTGGGGATATATGTTGGATATGATTCTCTTTCTATAGTGAGGTATCTTGAGATACAAACTGGAGATGTATTTAAAGCCAGGTTTACATATTGTCATTTTGATGAATCAAAATTTTCAACATTAGGGGGAGAGAATAAGCTTCCTGAAAAGGAACTTAATTGGAATGTATCATCGTTGATGCATTTAGATCCTCGATCAGGGCAATGTGAACTAGAAGTTCAACAGATTATACATTTGCAAAGAATAGCAAATGAATTGCCTGATACATTTTTTGATACAAAGAGGATAACCAAATCTTATATACCAGCGGAAAATGCCCCAATTCAAATTGATGTCCCAGTAGGATAAGTAGCTACTGAAGCAAATTCACGCCAGAAGCGTGGCAGGCCTGTCAGTTCCAAAGACAAAAATCCTCGAAAGATAAAATAGGTAAATATTATTCTTGTTGGAAAAGACATAGTAAAGACACCTGCAGTTATCCAAAATTCTGATATAGTTTTAACGCCAGAAGACGTTCAGGTACTTGAAAATTATAAAAACGACGAGATCTCGATAAATTATGTCTTTACAGGAGAGAAATAGGACTGAAATAAGACAATTGTCAATGAAATATTTGCATATAATGTGGCGTTAAATATCATGCATGAAAATAAGGATCTTGATCCAAGATCAGTCGAAGAATGTCGACAAAGGAATGATTGGCCAAAATGGAGAGAAGCCATGAAGGCTGAGTTAGACTCACTTGCAAAACGTGAAGTCTTTGGACCTGTAGTCTGTACACCAGAAGATGTAAAACCTGTTGGATATAGGTGGGTATTTGTGAGAAAACGAAATGAGAAAAATGAAGTTGTGCGCTATAAAGCCCGACTTGTGGCACAAGGTTTTTCACAAAGGCCCGGTATAGATTATGAAGAAACGTATTCCCCTGTAGTGGATGCGATAACATTGCGTTATTTGGTCAGTTTATCTGCATATCATAAACTGCATATACATTTAATGGATGTTGTAACAGCCTACTTATACGGCTCATTAGATCGAGATATCTATATGAAAGTCCCTAAAGGACTAAGGATATCTAAACCATCCAATGAATATTCACAAGGGTTATATTCAGTCAAATTGCAAAGATCTTTATATGGTCTGAAGCAATCTGGACGAATGTGGTATAATCGTCTTACTGAGTATCTGGCCAAAAACGGATTCAAGAATGATGATATCTGCCATGTGTTTTCATAAAGAAATCTGCATCTGGGTTCATTATAATTGCTGTTTACGTTGATGATTTAAATATCATTGGAACTCCTGAAGAGATTCCAACAATTATAAAAACTCTAAAAGAAGAGTTTGAGATGAAAGATCTTGGAAGGACTAAATTTTGCCTCGGCCTGCAAATCGAGCATATAAAAAATGGGATCTTTATTCATCAAACAACATACACAGAGAAGATCTTGAAAAGATTTTATATGGATAAGTCACATCCCTTGAGTACTCCAATGATCGTAAGATCTTCGGATGTGGAGAAGGATCGATTCTGTCCTATAGAAGAAAATAAAGATATCCTTGGTCCTGAAATACCATATCTTAGTGCCATTGGAGCGCTAATGTATCTTGCTAATAATACATGACCCGATATATCATTTGCTGTGAACTTACTAGCAAGGTATAGTTCCTCTCCAACCAGAAGACATTGGAGCGGAATCAAGCAAATCTTTCGATATCATAATGAAACGGTTGATATGGGATTGTTTTATCCCTATGGATCCAAGTCACAATTAGTTGGCTATGCAGATGCTGGATACTTGTCTGATTCATATAAAGGGAGATCTCAAATAGGATACCTGTTCACATATGGTAGTACAGCTATATCATGGAGGTCCACGAAACAGACGATAGCAGCAACCTCCTCTAATCATGTTGAAATACTAGCGATTCATGAAGCTAGTTGCGAGTGTTTTTGGCTAAGAAGTCTGATCCAATATATTCTGTCATCATGTGGACTGATTGATCATAAGATAGCTCCAACTGTCCTGTTTGAAGATAATACAACATGCATTGCTCAATTTAAAGGCGGGTGCATCAAAGGTGATAGAACTAAGCATATTTCTCCCAAATTCTTCTTCACCCATGATCTTCAAAATCAAGGGACAATTGATGTCCAACAGATTCGCTCAAGTGATAATCTGGAAGATTTATTCACAAAGTCCCTCCCAAAATCCTCCTTTGAAAGATTGGTACATGAGATTGGGATGCGCCAATTTCGAGACATTAAATGATGTCGGCAAGAGGGAGAGACTGTACTCTTTTTCCCTTGGTCAGATTTTTTTTCCATTGGGTTTTTCTTGACAAGGTTTTTAATGAGGCAGTCTCCATCACTAAAGGATATTGTACTCTTTTTTCTTCACTAAGGTTTTTTCCCACTGGGTTTTTCTTTAGTAAGGTTTTAATGAGGCATAATCCTAAATGGGCATCCAAGGGGAAGTGTTGTGATAAAATTGAATTGAATGCCCATTTATGAGATTGGGTGGCTAACCTTTCCTATACTGAAGGAATAGCTTTTCAAGGCAAAATGAAAGTAAATGAAGGTTGAAAACAAAGGCTTGTCACCAGTATAAATAGGTGAAGCCTCACTTGTTTTTAGACACAACAAAAGCAATAAAATCTTCTCTCCCTCTTTTATAATACAATTCTATCTCTTACTTTATTTTACTCTTCTCTCGCACTCTTTATATTAATATTAGTAAATATATTAACCATCTTTATTATATTAAGATAGTAATTATGGTGCTTTTACATTAAATATATTTTGTGTAACTCAATTTTACTAATGGCAAAAAAAAAAAAATTATAGAGATCAAATTTTTATCTAATTTTTTATGTACCTTTTAAATAGTTATTTAAATATTTTTATAAAATTTTTTATCAAATGCATAAACGATTTGTCAAATAAAAAATTATTTATCACTTATAAAAAAATTATTCATTTTGATTATTTTTGTTGTATTTTATAATATTCACTAGGTGTATTTATAATGTGTCATTTTCATTTGGTAATCTCTAGGTTACTAGCTCCACTTGTGTGTTGAGTTTCCTTCGTTTTTTAAAAAAAATTATGTTATGAAAAGTGAATGATATTTTTCTTAGCGTTTTCTAAAATTGAAAATGGTATTAGTGTTGTACCCTTCTAGTTATCTTTATAGAATTAATCTCTTCTAAAGAAAAAATTAGTAAAGTAATGGTAAGAAATTAATTATTCTTAAATTAAAATAGTAAGATTCACATTAATAAAAATTATAAATTTATTGATGATTAATCTCTTATTTATCATTTTATTCATCTCCTTATTTTTAAAAAATTTAGATTCATCTTTATCATTTGGAGAATAATGTATTTTACAATCATCAATAGTTTTTCCTCTTCCTCTTCATAAATAATCCCACTACTTTAATTTTTTAATTTTTTTATATTTCTTTTAAAAAAAGAGAAGTTCCTTTGTTAGTTAAGAAAAAGGATAAATAACGTTATTTTTCTATAATTTATTAGTATTTCAAATTTATTAAACTTTACCAACAAATTATTAGACAAGTGATAAGTAATTTAGTCCCCATACAATGATATCAATTTTCAAAGTATATGGTTATTGAGGGGATGAATCTATACTTTTGTGACGCAGGAGCAAGTAGAGTTAGTAGGTTAATTATATTAATTGTAATAAGGGAATACAAGTCCCATATTGCTTAGGATAGTGAACTTTGTGTTATGTATTAGTTCCACATTGTCTAAGTTATGAAGGTTTTTCCTTCTCCTACTAGTATAAATAACTCATGTACCGTTTATTTATGAAATAGAGTTGAAGTTTATTTGAATATGAAATAAGCTGTGTGCTTATTTTCCTCTAGGCTCTTTGAGAGTAAGAGGTGCATCATTGTCTTGGCCAACCAAGGTGAATTTATGGCTATTTTCACTATAGTGGGGTTGTTAACCTCGCCAAGGTTAGTGACCCAAGCGATGTCCCAGCGTCATTTTGCATCATTAGTATTATATAATGTGAATTGTTTTTTTTTTTATCAGCTTTTTAGTGGCTCTAAATTCTATTGAAATTCTTTTCGAAATCTATATGCAATTTCTAAAATAACTGAAATTTGTAAATATGTTAGAATTAGTATTAGGTTTATAGTTCACTGAGAATTATGCAAAGTATATGGGTATGCATGATGTAATTGAAAACTTAATTTTTGTTTGCCCTAATCCAAAAAATTTCTATCTAACTCTCTCTGATTTTCTTTTATTTTTCTGTGTCTCTTGATACAATATCGCATCAAATGGTGCTTTTATGAACATTATGTCGGTAGCGAACACTGCTTCCCGTGGTGGTTCAGATTGAAGTCACATTTCTTGACATGATGATCTTCCAATGTTTGATGTTGAGAATGACTATTGGTGGACCTTTTGTGTTTGGAAGTTATGAAACGCCAAAGGAACATCAGAAGCTCAATATTTTCGGGAGGTTACCGGGAGACTAAGCGGCCGCGATCTAACGTGGTTCTAGCTGCAATCTGGTGGCAGGTTGACCAACCTTAGAGATAGCATTCCTACATCGTTACCAACTAGATTTCCAACCAGTATTACTAGAAATATCTCAAAACAACATTTCAGATTGAAAAATTGATTTAGAAAAAGCAATGTCCAAATTTAAATATCAATCACACAGCTATTCAACAATAACAGAACAAATTTAAAGCTTTAATTTCAGAAATTCCAACAACAACAAATCCATCACTTTCAGAAGCAAGCTAATGAAGTTCCAAAAATTACGAACAAAAATGATGAGGAAGTTACAAACAAACTTGGTGGCTTGGTAGTGATACCGTGTGGACGGAAGGAGATCAACAGTGGCCTGCATCTATGATGGCGGAAGAGGATATTTGAAGACAGATCGCAATGAAAGAGGGGAGGAAGAATGGCGGTTTTCATCGTTGGATTCGCCAAACCGGTGGACGCCCGTCACGAATGATGAAAAGAAGCAGAACGACGGAGTTTCCATCAGCGCCGAGGACGACACCACTATGATGGGGAAGGACGAGTACACTGAGATCTGAGGCGATTCTGCGCTGGTGACAAAGCCATGAGCAACACCGTGGTTGATGCTTCCGCAATGGAAAGGTGGACAATGATGGTGGAGGGCGAAAAGGTGGAGATTCATTCCGTCGCATCCCTCCATTAGTGGCCAAGCCACCACCACTCATAGCGGCTCTCTTCCTTTGGAATCGTGGCGGAGGACAAAACAACGACGACTAACAGTGGCAAGCGGCAGCTTCAGCGGGAGGTAGAGAAAACGCCACAGAGAACAGCGGAGTAGGAAGACGAAGAAGGAGGGATAGGAGCTGGACAACGGTGTTGAGCGCACTGAAAGGGGACCAAAAGCGACACGGATCGCCGGTTCCTCCCTGCGAGCTCATGACGACTAGCGATAAACTGGTTGGAGCTGCGGTGGTTGTTCCTTCCCTATCTTCACCTTCAGGAATGGAAAAGGAGGGGAAGGTATTGCACCCTCCTCATAGGGTTGGCCCCGAGTTAGTATGTTAAGTCCATCTTCAATTTTCTACAGGGTGGGTTAACTATTGGAACAACTTCGAAAGAGAATTATTTTGATATTTTAAAGGGCATATTTTTTTAAGACAATGAGATGTTGGTCGTAAATTTTTTATTTTAAGCAGTAACATAAAAAAAATTATTTTATGATTAATTAATCTTTTATTAATTGTAATTCATATTTATAATTTTAATTAAAATTTATAATTTTTTGCAATTTTGAATACAAAATTAGTTTGAAGGGAATTGTAATGTTAGAATTAGTATTAGGTTTATAGCTCACTAAAAGAATTATGCTATAAATAAAAATACGATATAATAATGTAAATATACATTATGTAATTAAAAATTCTAATTTCCCTCGTTAGCCTTAATCCTAAGAACTTCTATATAATTTTATTTGATTATTTGTTATTTTCTGTATCTCTTGATACAATATTATATTAAAATGGTGCAATATAATTTTTAGGCTACATCTCTATTATAACTAGCATAAAATGAAATTATTATAATTTTTTTTGTGTCTAAATAA
>NC_029792.2:24687736-24707413 GCF_000816755.2 Arachis ipaensis
TAGATTTAATTATTCTATTAGAATAATTAAACTATAAAATTACTATATATAATACTAAATAATGGTTCTTAATAACATTTGTTTGCTTTTCTGCATTAATTACCTTATCGCAAATAATGCTTGAAAACTATCTTATTATAATAGTTAATTTTCGTCAATATTATACCAAGTTGAATTTAAATAAATCCAACATAAAATACACTAATTGAATTTTAGATTTTTTTATTTTTAAGAGTTTTAATTTTTTTTTCTTAAATATTAACTGCAAAATTGATGGTGTCGATTTCAAGACTTCCCATGAAGAAAATCTATATTTTAGAATAAATAAATACTACTTAATCAACCTCTTAAATATGTTTATTTTCTCTCTCTCTCTCTCTCTCTATATATATATATATATTATTCGGTTGCTTGATGCATGAGTATCTTTTTTCTCTTTTTCTAGTGAATTTGTATTTGAATTTGTTAAGTTTAATCAAGATTTAAATACTTTTTAGCCACTATGAATGTTACTTTGAGTTGTGTGTAATTTGGTTTATTTCAGGTAGCATTCGAATGGATTTGACAGGCTTTTGTAGCAGAAAAGGGAGAAAGTGAATGGTGCTGTCAACCCTGACCTTCTTACACTCCAACAAGAATAACTTGAGCTACAGATGTCCAATTGATGCGGTTCTAATGGCATTAGAAAGCTAATTTTCAGAGCTTTCCAACGATATATAATAGTATACACTTTTTCTCCAGATTAAATGGTCTTGGTGGCGCCAAACTTGGGATCCTCCAAGTTTAGCGCCATGATCACTACAAGCCTCAAATCACACGGCCTTGGTGGCGCCAAACTTGGGATTCTCCAAGTTTGGCGCCATGATCACTAAAAAGCTCCCCTTTTGCGTTGCCTTGGTGGCACCAAACTTGGGGAAATCCAAGTTTGGCGCTAGGTTGAAGAATTGAATGATGTGAAACACGGGTGGAGTGGCGCCAAATTTGGCCCAGCCCAAGTTTGGCGCCAGGTTCAGCAACTTGAAGTGGTCCCCACGCCTCAACGAGCCAACACGAGATTTCTTAATTAATTTTGATTAAAATTTTATTTTATTTACAAATAGAAAAAATTATTATTTAGTTTTAGAAAATATATTTTACATTAATTAGGATTAGATAAAAAAGGGAAAAGAATCAGTCCTTCCGGAAAATCTATTCTCTTCTACCTCATTCCGCACTTTACAGTTTTTTTGAATCCTAGTTTTCTTTCTGAACCATGAGCAACTAAACCTCCACTGTTAAGGTTAGGAGCTCTGTCTATTGTATAGATTGATACTATTATTTTTCTATTTTAATTCATGTACTGATTTCTATTTCAAGAATTATTTTCGATCTTTATCTTATGAATTTGGGTGAAACGGAAGTATGATCCTTGTTCTAATTGAGTTCATGTATAACTTGGAAAAGCTCTTTACTTGAACAACATTTTGAAAATAATTTATCCTAAATTTCTAATTATCTGGACTTAACGGAATACGTGATATATAATCCTCTTATATTTAGGTAATTAGGGTTTCTGTGGCATATAAACTAGAATTGAATTTAACCCTCTAATTGGAATCAAGTGACCAAGGAATTGGTAGTTGATGAAGGTTAGAGGAGACTAAAAAGGTTTAAGGAATTAGGGTTTAGTCACATATAGTTTGCCATGAATTGAATCTTGCATGATTAAAATAGTTGGTAAGAAAAGTCAATCCAGAAGATAGATATCTTTGAAACCTTAACTGTTTCTCCATATATATTTCACAACTTGTTTACTGCTTACTTTTTTCATTCTCTGAATTACTGTTTGATACATTTGAATTCTCAACAGTCTTTTCTGTTTGTTTAACTAAGTAAATCATGCAATTATTGTTGCTTAGTCCATCAATCCTCGTGGGATCGACCCTCATTCACTTGAGGTACTACTTGGTACGACCCGGTGCACTTACCGGTTAGTTTGTGGATTATAAATTTCGCACCATTGCTCAGGTGAATGGCAGTTTGGGTGAAGTCTAGACTGGAGCAACTGGGTGAGATAGAGGATTTAGACCTGAGTGTGAGCTTCTCAAGGAGGATAACTATCCGAATCATCGATTGGTCGGCGGGTGGGGCCACCTGCAAGGACACTCTGATGCTAAAGTTAGTGTCCGTACTATGAGGTGGCTAATTAGGGTAAAAAGGTGACGTACCTCTGGGGAGAGGTAGGTCTCTCTCCATTTATACTCCGAATTCAAGTGGGCCCCTTCGCTTGGGCCCATCTACAGGGAAGCTTCTGCTAGCTGTCCAGGTCTCCTCAGCAGGGTGTGAGGTGGCGCGTGGGTCACCTTTGGGTTCGGGTCGAGTGACCCGGAGGGTCAGTGGTCCACAGTCGGATCGGGACCCTTGTTGGGCTGGGCCGGAATAGTGCCCCCAACGTACCAACCGTGAAGCTAGAAGCTTGTGGTTGGTGCGTTCGAGTTACTCGCACCCGCTCAGGTTGAGTCCTGCTCATCCCGGGAACCCATTGACGAGGTCCATGGCTTCAGTCCGTGAGTTGTCCCTAACCGTGGCTTGGGGCATCGCTTTAGTTTTTGTGCTAAGAGCAGTAAATGCTCTTTATGGTTGATTTGAAAGCAAGAAAAAAAATTCAATTTTACCCCTGTCTTTTTGCGCTCTCCCTGACGGTTAACATTTCGCATTCTTTTGCTTTTGTCTTCACAACTTCTTCACTTCTCTCACACATTCTCTTCGTCTTTTTCTGCTTTCTAATCACTGCGCATTTGGAATTCTACAGCTTTCTTGCTGCGAATCCCACCACACTCGTCCTCTCTTCATTTCTTCTACTTTCTTCATTCACTAGTAAGCAATCCTTCCTTTTTTTCCTTCGTTGTTGATCGTTGTGCTTGCCTTTTGTTACCACTGTTGCTACATGCATTTCACATTACTTCTGGTGCATTTGTTTGGTTCTTGTCCTGTCTAGGTTATATTTGCCACTGTTAGCTAGTTCTTACGAGGGTACCATTAGGTGTCTTTTTTCTTGGATTTAGGCCATTTAGGCCTTAGAATAGTGGTGCAAAATAGATCACTGACGTAGAAGAAAGTAGTCTTCGTTTTTTCATTTTCTGTGAGTTTTCGATCTCTCGAGTTAACTTAAGTGGTGTCCCCACTGTAGGTATGGCTTAGCAACCCGCGGCGTTGAACCTTGTTGATCGCTATATTTGGGTCACCTCCAACGTGAAAGATACGTCTTCCCAGGTAACCCGAGAGGAGCTACAGGAGCTTCGTGACTCTAGAGCTTTGTGTGGAGGAGGCCCAAAAGAAGCAAATTACCAAGTTTTCATCCCAGGTGACTGAGAGCATATATGTCACTTGAACATGGCGTCTCCTCGAGTAGTCGACTGGCTGTGGGTATACAAACCAATGTTCACCATGCTAGGTGTTCGTCTTCCTTTTTTTCCTTTCATCATCTCTTTGCTAAACTGTTGTGACGTTGCCCAGTCATAGCTTAATCCAAACAGCTAGGCCACCATCCATACTTTTGAGATGGTGTGTGAATATTTGGAGCTTCTGACTTCTATCAACGTGTTTCTTTACCTTTTCTTACTCACTAACCCCTCCTGAGAAGGCAAGCACAAGAAAGGCTACCTTTCCTTTTGTACTGTACAGAATAGACGAATTTTTGCCCTTTTTGAAGATTCTTTTCATAGTTTCAAAAGTAAGAATTTCAAAGTCAGACTGGCTCCGGGTTGCCACCCCTTTTGGTTTACCCTCGAGGGCGAAATGCGGATCTCGACTTACTGGAGCTTTGATGCTGGCTCTGACTATTTAATAAAAGTGTCCTATGAGAGGTTAAGTTCGGAGGACCATCAGATCGCAGATATCTTGTTGGCGATTTTTGGCTCAAAAAATTTTAACCCCCATTTACTGATGGGTGACCGGGTGTCGGGTTGCGAATGCATAGGTAAAATTTTGAATTTCATCATTATCCAAGCCTTTGGGTCTCCCGATCTGTTTATCTCTTTTGCTTGTTTTGGGGCTTTCCGTTTTTTCGACTTCTTAACTTGGTTTTTCCTTCCATTTTCTTGTAGTTGCCATGGCTGCTGGGAATACAGCAATGTAAATGGAACAATTGATGGGATATTTCTTTCCCTCGAAAGATAGTGATGACGAGAGCTCGACCATTCCCTTAGTAGAGCCTAGGCTCGAAGCCGTCAGTGAAGGCAGTGGTCAGCCCGTCGGTGAAGGTAGTGGTCAGCCCCTCCCATCTGCCGGCACACCTCTTGAGAACCCCGTGAACCTTGTTACCGATGAGGCGGGCCAGGGTCATGAGGTGGGACCCGAGGATGATCCCGAGATGATTGTTGTAACCAATCCTAAAAAAAAGAAAGACAACCCTTGGCTCCAGCGAAGTTCTTATTGTTATGGAGAAGAACTTCGACACGGGATACTTCATTGACTCCTAGCTCCTCCCAGGCACTGACGAATTCTTCAGGGAACAGGACCTCGCTTCCCAAGTGCGGTGGACCTACTGCAGTCTCCTCCGGGCAGCCGCTATTGCAAGAAAAGTGGAACTCGTGTTGGCTCAAAGCCAACTTACGAAAGGTAAACTCAGGGATGCCCACAAAGATATTGCTAAGCTGAAGGCCCAGGAAGAGTCACTGAGGACCCATCTTATCAAGGAAGAGAAAAAGGCTGAGGTGAGCTTTACCGAGATTAACCATATGGTGGAATGCGACCTCTCTCTTTCTAGTGATCTCAACACTGCTCGAGGTCAAGCCACCACTGCGGAGGCAAAAGTGAAGGAGCTGAAAGAGAAGTTGGTTGAGGCCAGGCGGTTGGCTGAGGCAGCAAAGCAGGAAGCCTCAGCCATGAAGAAAAAGAACAAGGAGATTGTTAAGGATACTCGGGAAGCAATAAAGGCTACCGAGGAGGCGATCAAAGCCCAAGTCACCATCTTTGCTCCCGATTTTGACACTTCTGCCGTTGGGACCTTCAAGATGATCCAAGATGGGAAAATTGTGGACATCCCGAGAAAGTGACGGGCTCATAACTTGGAAGTTTTTGTAAATTTCTTGTATTGTTTTGACTAGTGGGCTCGTGTGATGCCCTTTTCCTTGTAACTGCTCTTTATTTCTGTTTCGCCGTTAGGCCGTTGTTTTGCAACCTCTTTTACAACAAACAAATTTAAATCTATTATCGGGCCGATGTGATGCCATTCCGTGCTATCGTTTTAACGCCTTGAGTAGTTATACTTATTTGCATGCATTTGGATATCCGTTCATTGTTGTTTCGTAGCACCCAGGGTGATCAATCCCGAATTTCCATTTGTGTAACTTATGGTAAAGAAATAATAAAAATAACTCAAAGTGAACACCTTAAATAACGCATTTTCTTATCAATAGTGGGCTTCGTCAAAATCTCTCGTCGTTATCCCGCACAGGGGGCTAGGGGAAATAGTGCCTCCTCTTTAATAACCAAAAGAAGATACAAAAATCTTTTGCAACCACTTTTCGAAAGGGAACAAACAATCCAATAAAATAAAGCATCTAAAAAAAGGATGATAAAGTAAACGACGACAGTAGAAACAAAAATAAAGAATAACCGTTAAGTTGGGAGGCTGGCATTCAAGAGTAGAACCTCTTCAAGTTCACTGCATTCCATGTCCTCGGGACCTCGTTCCCATCCAACCGTTCTAGCTTGTATGCACCCTTCTTGAGAACTTCTCCTACTCTATACGCACCTTCCCAGTTGGATGCCAACTTACCTTCTCCCGGAGTCGGCGGTCCAATATCGTTATGCCGTAACATTGATGAGTCCATATTTTCTGGTATATTTTTTGTTTGATTTGAGTGAATTTCATCACATAAACCCACATTTATTCATGTAAATAGCATACTTTTGTGTTTTCTCTCCAAATTGTACCTAATTGTGAAAACATGCTATTTTGTGCCTAATTTAATAACTTTTATCCCACTTTTATGCCATTCGATGCCATGACATATTTGTTGAGTGATTTTAGGTCCTAGAGAGAAGTTTGGTAAGGCAAAAGTGGAAGGAAGCATATACAATGAGAGAAAACATGAAGAAAACAAAGAAGAAGCACACATTGGAGTGTGCGTACGCACAACCACCTGTGCGTACGCACAAGAGCCACAAAACCATGTGTGCGTACGCACAACATCCCATGCGTACGCACAAGAAGAAAATCAGCATGTGTGCGTACGCACACACCTGTGGGTACGCACACGTCCCAGCGCATGACTCATTTATTGCAAATCGCTGGGGGCGATTTTTGGGCCTCCAGGGCCCAATTTTGGGACTTTCTGAAGCTGATTGAGTGCTATATGAAGGAAGGCCTCATTCCGTGTGAAAGGGGGGGGGAGAGAAATTAAGGTTAGATTAGCATTATGTTGGTTGTATTCTAGAGAGAGAAGCTCCCCCTTCTCTCTAGAATTAGGGTTTCTTAGTTTAATTTCCTTGTAATTTCTACCTTTAATTCTTGTTTTCATTTAGTTTCATTTATATTTCTATACTTTCTTGTCTTTATCTTCTCCATTTCTTTTGTCAATTTCTCTTTTATGGCACTTTTCATGTTATGAACACTCTTTGTTATTTTAATTTACAATTAATGCAATTTATGTTTTATGTTCATTTATTGCTTCCTTTAGTTGTTATGATTTTCTTGCTTTGGTAGCTTTAGAATTTATTTTATTGCAATTTAATATTATTTTATTTTTCATGCACACTAAGTATTTGATAAAATGCTTGGCTTAGTTTTTACTTAGTTTTTCTTCACTCTTGGCTTGAAATTGATGACTTTGGTGATCCTTGAGTCATTAATGTCCATTCTTGTTTGATATATTAGAATAGTTAGTTGATTTGGTTTCCATTGACTCTATGTGACCCTTAGTGTTGACATAGGACTTATGGATTGAAATCAACTATGCCTATTTAACTTATCTTCAATGTAAGGTTGACTAAGTAGGATTCACTCTTTATAATCATCATATGTTTGTGGTCAATGGCTAGGATAGGTAACCTTAACTCTCAATTACTTTCCAAGAGGTTTCTTGCATTTGAACTTTCCTTTCCTTGCGTTTAATTTCTTTGACTTCTATTGCTTTGACTTTTAATTCCTTGCATGATCATTAATTTCTTGCCATTTACATTCCTTGCTTTCATTTTCTATTCCCCATGCTCTCTAATAGCCAATAACATAACACTTCATTTGCAACTCCTAGGGAAGACGACCCGGGAGTTCAATACTCTCGGTTAATATATTTTGTTGAATTGTGATAACATTTGATTGTTGGTCAATTTGTTGGGTTAGGACTATATTTACAATGCCAATTCCATTTTGATAATCAAACTCCTAACCTATGCAAAATTGGCCAACATCAAATTTGGCGCCATTGCCAGGGAGTTGCAATGGTGTTGTTTTTGGCTATTGTAAATATGTTAATATGTAAATAGTTTGGTTTTTGGTTATCTTTTGTTTTTGTTGATAGTTAGGATTGGGATCCCGGAGGACATTGCAAATTCTAGCATTGGTGGGGAAGTCAAGCACAAGCCACCGTAGCAAGGGCTCTCCCAATTGTCTAACTTAAAGACATTAAATAAAAGTGCTTGGTAACATTGTTCTAACTCTTCTCTTTTTGTATATATTTTGACTTAATTGCATTTTTGTTTGATTGGTTAGCTTAGAATTAGTTTAATTTTGAGTTTTGTTAGGTTAATTTTGGTTTGGATCATGAATTTATGGGCTCTTGCATGATTTGGTGTTGAGTTTTGATTGAACTAAGGCTTTGTACCTTAGAATTTTGAAGAAAATTTTTTGAGAAAAACAGGACATGTGCGTGCGCACACCCTTGTGCGCACGCACACAACAACGAAAATTCACCTTCTGTGCGTACGCACCTAGCTGTGCGTATGCACACAAGCCTTTATGCCCTCTGTTCGCAGTGCCAGCACGCTTTGTGCGTGCGCATTCCCCTGTGCCCGCACACCTACTCGTGCGTACGCGCACATGCCCTTTTTCGCACTCTTTGTGTGAGCGCACAGACTTGTGCATCCGCACGCCAACTTGCTTCCCTTCTGGTGGTAGCGTTGGCATAGCTTGTGCGCGTGAACCCCTGCCCCCTTATGCTCTTGTGCGTGCGCACGGACCTGTGTGCGTGTGCACACATGATCCTTCACCATGTCAAAAAAAAAAAACCACACCTGTGCATGCGCATAGCTCGGTGCGCACGCACAGCCTTTGGAGCCCCCTCTGCTCGCAGCACACGCACCCCTTGTGCGTGGGAACACCCCTTCTTTTCCTTCTTGTGTGGCCGCACACACCCCTGTGCGCGCGCACAGACCCTTATGCCAATTCTGTTCGCAGCGCCCGCACGTTGTTGTGCGTGCACACAACCGCATTTTTCACCTAGTGTGCGTACGCACACCCCTATTTTCTCACCACTACACTCTTTTCTTCTCTTCTCTTTACTTCTTCTCTTCTTTTCCCCTCCACTCCTCTCTTTTTTACTTTTTCCCTCTTTTCTACTTATTCTAGTTGCCTTTCATTGCACTTTATTTTTATTTAGGTAATTATATTAGTTTTAGTTTAGTTGTTTGTCAATTAAATAAATTACAAGTGTTTGCTTAATGATTATTGGGTTGCTTCTTGCTTGAATTTTGATCTAATGAATATGTGCACTGAGCATTAAGTCTTTGTTTGATTGCCTAATTGAATTTTGAGTTTGATTCATATGTTGTCGCGACCATATGTGTTAAGCTTTATCCTTGTTTGGCATTTTGAATTGTGCACTTTTACTTTAGTGAATTGAGTTGAGCTACTTAGTCATCATGGTTCTTAAGTGAAAATAATCACATAATAAGGTGTTTGCTCCTTGTTAATGCATTGCATTTTCTTTAGTTGACTTGACTTGATTCTTTTCAAGACTTGTCACTTTTTGTAACAAGCACCTTATACATGTGATTATTTCCTTATTCCTAAGGGTGAATAAGTAGTCTCTTTTCATCATTGAATTGGTTGTTGTTGATTGTGCCATCTTCTATTCACTATGCTCTTTCACTTGCACGATTTCAATAACCAATGTCTTATATACTCAATTCACTTTAGTTGTGGTTACTTAGGTTGTTTGTGCCTTAAGTTTTGCTTATTTATTACTTGCAACCTAGGACTACTTGATTTAAGAACATGCTATTTTTTTTGATTGTGTGGTTTCTATTTTTAATTGACCAATGTGTTATGTTCTAAACCGTGCGCATTTAGAATATGCATATTGCCCTTTCTCATACCACACTTCTATGACTTCTTCCTCAATTGTTGTTTATGTGTTTATATAGCAACTCGGAGGCCCCGGATCCCACCAGCTGAAGGTGGAGCCTCACAATCCTTTACCCCCGGATCATGTGCATGCACGGAGGACCGTGCATTATTTAAGTGTGGGGGAGGATCGCCAACTTCAAGGGGATAAAATTTCTTTTCTTAGACACTTTGCAATACTCTTTCTGTTCTTTTTCTTCAATTTTTGCAATTTTTGTTGAGTGATTGTATTTTGTTTGGTTTGGTTTGTTTGTATATATCTCTTTAATGCTTATAGTTTTATAGTAGTTATATGTGCATGTTGCATAGTATAGTAAATAAGTTTAGTAAAACAACAAAGAATTCTCAAGAAATCTTTTTTTTGGCATTCCATTGATTAGATTTGAAAACTTGTTTTTGAACTTGCATGAAATATTTTTCTTAAGGAACATAGAAAAGAGCTTGAACAAAACAGCAAGTGAGAATTGAGCTTTAATGGATGGTTGCACATTTTTAACCACAAATTTTGTTCTTATGTGATAAACTCCTTTTATGATTGTAATCTTTGATTTGCTTAAATCTTTATGTCCTATAGTTGTTGTTTTGAATGCATCTAGTATGATTGAGGCCATTATTGAAATTGAGCTCACAAACCCATATGGCCAACCCTTACATCTACCTTTGCAACCACTTTTGATCCTTTTAATTCTCATTTTGTTCTAATATTAAGCACATCATTTACCTAAGTGAAAGACCATTATATCCTTGAATTGTATCTTTGATTAGCTTGAGTTTGAGTGTGTGTGTTAATCAAGTGTGGATAAAAATTTGTGGGACACATTGGTAGTTAGTTTGGGTTTTCATTGTGAAATTTTGGAAAAAAATGGGTAAACACTCATGCATCTGTTAATTAAGGCATATGCATCCCTTCTTTGTTAAAAGAAAAAATTTGGTGTACAAAAAAAAAGGGAAATGACAATAAGAATGTAAATAAAGGGTGCATATGTGTATGAATTGGAAAGAGGATGCATGAGTGAATGTGAGAAAGAGGATGAATGGGTAGTTAGGTTGTTTTGTTATGTATATAGGATGATATAGGATTAGGTGGGTGCTTGAGCTAATCAAAGATCCAATCTAATAGCCCACTTAACCATATTAATCCTACCCTTACCTAAGCCCCATTTCAACCCACAAAAGTCCTCATGATATTTGCATTCATTCATCAAATATTAGTTGATTGTTAGATAACTTGCAAATCTTTGAGAAACATGATTAAGGGAGGATTGAGTGATTAAACCCTACACACTGAGCGATTAGAGTGTAAACACATCCGGTGAGGGTTTCAATTGCTCAATTCCATGTTCCCATTGCTAATCTTATATCTTCTTGCAAGTTGTTGAAATGAATTTTGAAAATTTCAAATCAAATCTTTGGACATTGATCATATTGCTATATTTGCTTTCTCTTAGCCCTAAGCTTTGATTTGGATTTATTGAGATTTTTTTGTTTGCTATTGCCAAACTCAATAGGAATTACAGTATATATATAGATAGCATTTAGTATAGTTGCATGCATATAGTTAGATGGATTTAATAAATTGCTTACCTTCCTTACCCTTCTCCTTTGATTATGATTAGCATGAGGACATGCTATTGTTTAAGTGTGGGGGGATTGATGAGTCCATATTTTTCGGTATATTTTTTGTTTGATTTGAGTGGATTTCATCACATAAACCCACATTTATTCATGTAAATAGCATGCTTTTGTGTTTTCTCTCCAAATTATGCCTAATTATAAAAACATGCTATTTTGTGCCTAATTTAATAACTTTTATCCCACTTTTATGCCATTCGATGCCGTGACATGTTTGTTGAGTGATTTTAGGTCCTAGAGGGAAGTTTGGTAAGGCAAAAGTGGAAGGAAGCATGTACAAAGAGAGAAAACATGAAGAAAATAAAGACGAAGCACACATTGGAGTGTGTGTACGCACAAGAGCCATAAAACCATGTGTGCGTACGCACAACATCCCGTGCGTACGCATAAGAAGAAAATCAGCACGTGTGCGTACGCACACACCTGTGTGTACGCATACGTCCCAGCGCGTGACTCATTTATTGCAAATTGCTGGGGGTAATTTTTGGGCCTCCACGGCCCAATTTTGGGACTTTTTGAAACTGATTGAGTGCTATATGAAGGAAGGCCTCATTTCGTGTGAAAGGGGAGAAATTAGGGTTAGATTAGCATTATGTTGGTTGTATTCTAGAGAGAGAAGCTCCCCCTTCTCTCTAGAATTAGAGTTTCTTAGTTTAATTTTCTTGTAATTTCTACCTTTAATTCTTGTTTTCATTTAGTTTCATTTATGTTTCTATGCTTTCTTGTCTTTATCTTTTCCATTTCTTTTGTCAATCTCTCTTTTATGCCACTTTTCATGTTATGAACACTCTTTGTTATTTTAATTTACAATTAATGCAATTTATGTTTTATGTTCATTTATTGCTTCCTTTAGTTGTTATGATTTTCTTGCTTTGGTAGCTTTAGAATTTATTTTATTACAATTTAATATTATTTTATTTTTCATGCACACCAAGTGTTTGATAAAATGCTTGGCTTAGTTTTTACTTTGTTTTTCTTCACTCTTGGCTTGAAATTGATGACTTTGGTGATCCTTGAGTCATTGATGTCCATTCTTGTTTGATATATTAGAGTAGTTAGTTGATTTGGTTTCCATTGACTCTATGTGACCCTTAGTGTTGACATAGGACTTATGGATTGAAATCAACTATGCCTATTTAACTTATCTTCAATGTAAGGTTGACTAAGTAGGATTCACTCTTTATAATCATCATATGTTTGTGGTCAATGGCTAGGATAGGTAACCTTAACTCTCAATTACTTTCCAAGAGGTTTCTTGCATTTGAACTTTCCTTTCCTTGCGTTTAATTTCTTTGACTTCTATTGCTTTGACTTTTAATTCCTTGCATGATCATTAATTTCTTGCCATTTACATTCCTTGCTTTCATTCCCTATTCCCCATGCTCTCTAATAGCCAATAACATAACACTTCATTTGCAACTCCTAGGGAAGACAACCCGGGAGTTCAATACTCTCGGTTAATATATTTGGTTGAATTGTGATAACATTTGATTGATGGTTAATTTGTTGGGTTAGGACTATATTTACAACGCCAATTCCATTTTGATAATCAAATTCCTAACCTATGCAAAATTGGCCAACATCAAACACCAAATCACCTTCCTCGAAGTTCTTGTTCAGCACCTTGCGATTGTAACGCAAGGCTATCCTCTGTTTTAGTGCAACTTCCGATAAGTGGACCATTTTTCTTGTTTCATCAATTAAATCTTTTTCAATTGCTTCACTACCACTGCCCAGGAGTAGCTTTGGGATTGGTTCTCCGATTTTCACAAGAATGACCACATCGACCCAATAAGTAAGTCGGAATGGCGTCTCCCTGGTGGAGGACTGCAGCATTGTCCTATAAGACCATAAAACAGAAGCTAGCTCGTCTGACCAAGAGCCCTTTCGCTGATCAAGGCACTTTTCTAACTCATTGAGGATAACCTTATTCGCCACCTTGGCTTGACTATTACTCTGGGGATGTTCCACCGAGGAAAACTTTTGCTTGATCCCCAACCCAGATAAGAACTCTCTGAACCTCTTGTCAGAGAACTGCGTCCCATTGTCCGAGACCACGATCTTTGGGATTCCAAATCTGGAGATTACTTGTTCCCACAGAAACTTCCGACAATTTGCTGACGATATATTGGCTAACGGTTCTGCCTCTACCTACTTCGTATAGTAATTAATGGCTACAATGAGGTACTTAACCTACCCCGAAGCTACCAAGAACGGCCCCAAAAGGTCGACTCCCCACTAGGAAAAAGGTCGGGGAGGCCAACATGGAACTTAGCTCTTCTGCTAGGGCCTTGTAAAAATTTTCATTCTCTTGACATTTCTTGCACTTTCTCACGAACTCTTGGACGTCCGCCATCATAGGGGGCTAATAATATCCTACTCTGACACGCTTTTTTGGCTAGTGTCTTCCCTCCAATGTGGTAGCCACAACATCCCTCATGGACTTTGTTTAAAACGTAGTCCGTCTGGTCAAAACGTAGGCACTTCAGCAGAGATTGATTAAGTCCTCGTTTGTACAGCAGCCCTTGTATTACTACGTATTTGGTAGCTTCTCTTCTTATCACTTTGGCTTCTTTTTCCTCTTCGGAAAGTGTGCCATCTTCGAAGAAACTTTGAATTGGATTGATCCATGAAGGAGGGCTCTAGACTTGGGTCATGCAAAGGGTCACCGATGGCTCCTTCACCAGACCTTAGATTAGGGATCAGTTTCCCGCCCCCGATTTGGTGCTCGCCAGCTTTGATAGGAGGTTGGTCCTAGCTTTTCTCTCTCTGGGTACATGTTGGATCACCACTTCTTCAAAACCCACACACAACCTTTTTGTTCTTTCCAAATATTTTTGTAACAAAGGATCCCTGGCCGAAATTGGCGAGTCAAAAATTGTTATAAGATATGCGTTGCAAGTATAGTTCTTAACCAACCAGAAATTCGCTTATCAATTTAGAAGGGTGTCACAAAAATTAAAATTAAAATACTGGGAGTATGAATCCTAGGTCGTCTCCCAACGAGTTGCAGAAAGGTGTGCTATTTTATTAATCAGATGTTTTCAAAATGGTTTGAATTGAATAACAGGAAATTAAATTAGAGAATTTATGTAAACTAAATAAAAGCCTTGACTGGGAGTAGATTAGCTGGAAGCCCTATTCGTGTTAGAGTACTCTCAAGATTAATTGACAATTAAAGGTTGTCTTGTTTAGTTATCCCTTACTAGGTAAGGGAAAGTCAAACAAGTTGGAATGCTACTTCTATTCACAAGTTCCAACCCACTCAATTAAAAGGGATTGGTGTCAGTGACTAGAGGGCAATCCAACAATAAACCCAATCACAATTTTTCTTTTTTGAGCATTCCAACTCAAGGGTTCCTTTCAATCAACTCCCCATCAAGTTAGGGAACTACTCGCTCATTGTGAATGTAGAATTCATAACATAGAAAAGGGAATTAAAGAAAGACATGATAAATAAAAATCAAAGAAATCAATTAAAAATAAAAGTAATTCTTGTATTAATAAATTCTAAAAATAATTTAATAGTAAAATTGAGTAAATGAAAGGACATGGAAGAGTAAGAGCCAAATAAAAAAAACGAACTAGAATGACGAAGTCTTGATGAGGTAATAACTCTTCTCAATATCCCAATGCAAAGAGCAATAGAAATAAAATCCTAAGAACTATGAATGTATAGAGAGAAAACCTAGAGGAGTAAAACTAGATCTAAAAACTAAAATTGTGTAGAATGAATATTGTTCTCGGTCTCTACATGTTCTTTGGCTCTAGTCTGTTTTTCTGGGCCGAAAACTGGGTCAAAACAGGGCCCAAAATCACCCCCAACGAATTCTACAGATCGCGCACGTCACGCGATCGCGTCATTTATGCGGCTGCGTCATTCGGCGTTTTGCCCTGCCATGCGAGCGCGTCGTCCACGCTTCCGCGTCACTTGTGCTATTCCAATCTGTGCAGTTGCGTGAGCCATGAGGCCGCGTCACTGCGATTTCCTTTCTTTCGCGCGGTCGCGTGAGTCATGGGCCGCGTTACTTCTCGCTAGTCATCTCCTCAATTTCTTGTGTTCCTTCCATTTTTGCAAGCTTCCTTTCCAATCTCCAACTCATTCATGCCCTATAAAGCCTGAAACACTTAACACACAGATCACGGCATCGAATGGAATAAAGGAGAATTAAAATACATAATTAAAAGTCTCTAGGAAGCAAGTTTTCAATCATGTAATAATTTTAGGAAGGAAATATAAATGCATGCTAATCATATGAATAAGTGGGTAAAGATCATGATAAAACCATACAATTAAACACATTATAAACCATAAAATAGTGATTTATCAACCTCCCCACACTTAAACATTAGCATGTCCTCATGCTTAGTTGAAGGAGATAAAATAAATGAGTAGGAACATGTAAAACTCATGCAATGCAATGCAACCTATATATGTGAATGCAAATATATGATTCTTGTCCACTTGATCAATAGTAAATAAGCTCTTCAAAATAATTACAAATTAAATTCCACTAATTCAATTCTTATACAGTAAGAACAGATAAAAATGCAAGAAGGTAGCTCATGAAAGCAGGAAACATAGAATTTTAAGCATTGAACCCTCACTGATGATGTATGTACGCTCTAATCTCTCTAGTGTATAGGGCAATCACTCTATCCTTCTCTAATCATGCTCTCTAATTTTTGTTCTTCTCCTAACCAATCAACAATATTTAATATACCAATGCAAACATCATGAGGTCTTTTCAAGGTTGTAATGGGGCCAAGGTAATGGTAAGGATACATATGTGGCTAAGTAAGCTTATAAACTGAATCTTTAATTAACCCAAACTTTAACATAACCTATACATATTCTTTATAACTTTAGAATTCATACCTAGCTACCCAGAATTTCCCTTTCACATTCCATACTCGTGTATCAACTTTTTATTTTAATTTTATCATACATGCATTGATCTTTGAATTCTTAGCTTAGCATTGAGGTAATTTTGTCCCCTTATTTATTTATTGAATATTTTTTTAACATAAACATAAAAATAAACATAGCTTATCAATGCACATAGATTTTTAATTCTTATAGTTTCACATGAGTAGGTATCCAAATTCCCATTATATTATCATGACACATTCCCTTATTATCTTTTGTTCCCACAATTTTTCATACTTAATTAGTACACACAATTCTATCTTAAGCTAACCAAAGATTCAATTTGGGATATATAATTATTTTTTCGCTTAAGGCTAGTAATGTGGTAAAATATAGAACAAATGGGATTTAAAGGCTCAAAGTAGCTTTGCACCGTCCTCGGTGCCATCTGTCAGGAACAAAGGTGGGCTGGTAGCAGTATCTCCACAATCGGGACCATCATGGCTTCCTGTGCTGGTAAAGAAAGTGGAGTCCGGGGTGTCTGAGTCCTTGAATTTTCCCATAATCAGCTCCTTGAGGTATGTGAATCGGCGCTTGTTACGGCGCTCTCTCATCTTAGCTTTGTGTTCCTGCCGATCCAACCTTTCGAGTATCTGATGGAGCAGTTGGTCTGTTGTAGGTGCTTGTGGTGTTGAAGAAGGAATATCTTCAACCGGTTCAGTAGGATGGCTTGTGGCGGCTGGTGAAGGTCTGATGTATTTCCTGTTAGGGACATACTAATCATCCCGTGGGAGCATGGCTTTGGTGTCCCCAGCTTTGTAGGAAATTCTGGCTACTGAGACAAGATCTGAGACCAAGGCGGGAAAAGGTAAGTTGCCCGCAATTTGTACGTGTCCCATGACATTCCGGATGTGTCTTGGTAGGTTCAGAGGTTGGTCTGTAAGGATGCACCATAGTAGAACGACCATGTCCGCAGAGAAGGAGGACTCGTGAGTGCTCGGAAAGACGTAATAGGACATGATCTGTGCCCATACGCGAGCCTCCAAGGTAAGTGCTGAAGCCGATATTCCCTTAGGGCGGGTACGATGGTATCCGTAGATCCAACGGCTGCCAGGTAGTACGATAACTCTGAGAACGGCGTCCCAGTCAAATTGGTACATCTGGTGCTTGAGTGCGGCTTCTTGAAAGGCGTCCAATCCTTCTGGAACAGGGGGAAGACCTAGAGCTTTTTGAATGGCCTCTTCTGTAATGGGGACTTACTTCTGACGGACAAAGACAGACTGCAGGGTTGGCACGTGGAAGTTGGAGTAGAACTCGACTATCCAAGAAAGATTGACCTACCTCGGCTGTCTCTGTAGGAAACTCCATTGTCTTTGTGCAATTTGCGGCTCAACAAAGGTAGCAATATGGTTTGGGAGGAGAAGAAGGTATTCGTTGTTGTAACTCCTTTCTGCCAGGATGGGGAACATCTGCTCACAGTAGCGATTGGAAAATTGCGCAGTGTCCTTTGCTGGGAAGGCTTTTTCTTTATCATCAACCTTTATAATCCTCTTAGTTCTTTTTGTTGAGGGTTTAACCGCAGTTGAAGAGGGCTCTGCCACTAATGCTCTTTTTGTTCCTCTTCTTACTGGTGGTTTGGGAGTAGCTTTCTCTTTTCCTTTCTTGGTGGCCATCCTGAAAAGGGAAAAAAAAGAAAGTAACGTAAATTCAAAGAGATAGAGCAAGGAAGAGGGTTGTATAAGTGATAAACAATGCACGATAAAGAGGATGTTGTTAACACATGGTCATGACTACATGTGAAAAGTTCATCAATGGAAATATAGCAAATGCATTGGAGGATAATTAAATGCAAGGGGTTTATTGGCATGCAGGCAAAGGCATGAGTAGCATAGATCAAGCATTTAATTAGTTGAATCTGTTATCACTCATAACAAACTAGCCATCACATTTGTATCGACAATTAAATTTAATTAATACAATAGTAAAGGAAATTTGTGAAAAGCAGGCATTGAATAGTAGAATAGAATAATGTAGAAAAATGCATGATGCCATATGGGCTTTTTCACAAACACATAGCATGCATGGTAAATAAGGTATAGAAAGTATTAAAGTGAACATGCAAGCAACCCTTTAAAAAGGTAATATATAATTGCCAAACAATTTTACAACAATCCACAAGCATATAATGAGAAATAATGACTCAAATAAATTTTCAACACCAAGTAAAAAGAAAAAAGAAAGAAAAGAAAATATGGATAATGAAAGTAAAAAGAAAAGAAAAGAAGATAACATATAAGAATAAGAAGAATAATAGAAAAGTAAGGGGGGAAGAAGAAAAGAAAACCTTGTTAATGAGGGTGAGAGAGAGAGAGAGAGAGTAGAAAGTGAGAAAGAAGGAAGAAGGAAGAAGGAAGAAATAAGGAGGGAAAAGAGAAAATAGGATATGGGAAAAAGAAAGATAAGATAATTGGCAAATCAGGGAAGCCGTGCGGCGCAAGCGACGCGGTCGCGTGGGGCACGCGGTCGCGTCGGACACGCGGTCGCGTGACACGTTTTATGCTACTGGCGCGAGGGCAGCCTCGCACTTGCACAAGTCTCTGTTCAAACTCTTATTGCGCCAAATGTTGGGTGACGCGATCGTGTGGGGCATGCGATCGCGTGAGTGGCCATTAGAAGGATATGACGCGGACGCGTGAGCCATGCGTCCGCGTGGGAAGAATTGTGCGTTCAGCGCCAATCCAGCACCACTCTAGCACAACTTTCGGTCGTGCACCCTTTTCACGTCGAATTCCAGGGCACGCGGCCGCGTGAGTGACGCGGTCGCGTGGGAGGCCAATGTTCCCACCCGACGCGGTCGCGTGGGGCGATTTGTGCCACGGGCACGCCTCCAGCCACGCTCTCGCGTGACTCTCTGTTCGTTTTATTATTTTCTCCAATCACCTGCGACGCGGACGCATCAATGATGCGGTCGCGTCGCGTAAGTTTTTTTTTTTAAATTAAAAGTATGTAAATGCAGATGCACGAAATGTACTAATAAAGAGAAGAGTTATTGAATAGGAAAACTAAGAATAAAGAAAATAACGATCATACCATGGTGGGTTGTCTCCCACCTAGCACTTTGCTTTAACGTCCGTAAGTTGGACGCTCCACTAGCTCAGTCTTCGGCTATGTAGGGATCTTCCAAGAGGAAGATCTCGAGCTCCTTGTTTTTCTTCATCTTCTCGCCATGGTACAGCTTTAAACGTTGTCCATTAACTTTGATAAGTTCAAAGCTTGAAGGATGACTTAGGTGAAAAACTCCGTACGGTTCGGCCTTCTCTACTCTGTATGGACCTTCCCATCTTGATCTCAACTTGCCTGGCATGAGCCTCAGTCGAGATTTGTAAAGGAGGACTAAATCCCCTGGTTGGAACTCTTTTCTCTTGATGTGTTGATCATGTACAGCCTTCATCTTCTCCTTGTATAGTCTTGAGTTCTCATAAGCTTCTAGGCGAAGGCTTTCCAGTTCTTGCAGTTGCAACTTCCTTTCAGCTCCGACTTTCTCAATTCCCATGTTGCACTCCTTTACTGCCCAAAATCCTTTGTGCTCTACTTCAACAGGGAGATGACAAGCTTTTCCATAAACTAAGCGGAAAGGACTCATCCCAATGGGTGTTTTGTATGCTGTTCTGTATGCCCAGAGTGCATATTGTAGCCCGAGGCTCCAGTCTCTTCTATGAGGTTTGACTATCTTCTGCAAGATACGCTTTATCTCTCTGTTTGACACCTCGGCTTGCCCATTAGTCTGAGGATGGTAGGCTGTTGCAACCTTATGAATTATCCCATGCTTCTTCATTAATCCTGTTAG
>NC_029792.2:24707611-24710122 GCF_000816755.2 Arachis ipaensis
ATTTTTCTAGCTGTTCTTTGAGGGCCAAAATATCCTCCACTCTCAGATGAGTGACAGGCCTCTAAGATGGATTGAAATTCTGATTGAGGCACACACCGTCTAATTACCTGGTCAGCGCCACATCTCCATAAATATGGGTCATCCCATATATAATATTTAGATTCGCTTTTCAGCTTGTCTCTTTGATGTTTAGAGAAGTTTGGAGGAAAGGTGCGGCTAACTAGATAATTAGCTACAGGTGCATACCAAGGGACTACCTCAGATACTGCTTGCAGGTTATCAAATGGGAAATTATCAGCTATAGGAGTGGGGTCATCTGTAATGTGCTCAAGGCGACTCAAGTGATCTGCCACTAAATTCTGGTTACCACTCCTATCCTTAATTTCCAAATCAAATTCTTGTAATAGCAGTATCCAACGTATAAGCCTTGGTTTGGACTCCTTTTTAGCTAATAGATACTTTAGAGCTGCGTGGTCTGAGTACACTACTACCTTCGTACCAAGTAAATAGGCTCAGAATTTATCCAGAGCAAAAACAATAACAAGAAGCTCTTTCTCAGTAGTAGTGTAATTAGACTGAGCGGCATCTAAAGTTTTAGACGCATAAGCAATAACAAAGGGGTCTTTACCTTCACGCTGAGCCAGTGCTACTCCTACTGCATGGTTGGAGGCGTCGCACATTATTTCAAATGGTTGGCTCCAGTCTGGTCCTCTCACAATTGGAGCTTGAGTCAGGGCGGTCTTCAGCTTATCAAACACTTGTTTGCAATCCTCACTGAACTCGAACTCAATATCCTTCTGCAGTAGTTTGGATAAGGGAAGTGCTACCTTACTGAAGTCCTTAATGAATCTCCTGTAAAAACCTGCATGGCCGAGGAACGAACGGACTTTCCTCACAGAGGAGGGGTAAGGTAAACTAGAAATAACATCCACCTTTGCTGGATCTACAGAAATGCCAGTATTAGACACAACATGTCCTAGTACAATACCTTGTTTTACCATAAAGTGACACTTTTCAAAATTTAATACAAGGTTTGTACTGACACATCTATCTAATACTCTAGATAATCCATCTAAGCAAAGGCTAAAGGAATCGCCATATACACTAAAATCATCCATAAAAACTTCCATACAGTCCTCAATAAGATCAGAGAAAAGACTCATCATGCACCTTTGGAAGGTAGCTGGTGCATTGCACAAGCCAAAAGGCATTCTCTTGTAAGCATAAGTCCCAAAAGGACATGTAAAAGTGGTCTTTTCCTGATCCTCAGGAGCTATATGAATCTGGAAATAACCTTTGTAACCATCTAAAAAACAATAATGTGATTTACCTGACAGGCGATCCAGCATTTGATCAATGAATGGAAGAGGATAGTGATCCTTACGAGTGGTCTGGTTGAGGCGTCTGTAGTCAATGTAGACCCTCCAGGCGTTCTGAACTCTGGTTGCCATGAGATCTCCATGCTCATTCTTCACTGTAGTGACTCCAGACTTCTTGGGCACCACTTGTACTGGGCTTACCCATTCACTGTCTGAAATGGGGTATATGATATCTGCCTCCAGTAGTCTGGTCACTTCCTTCTTGACAACCTCTAAGATAGTGGGGTTCAGTCTTCTCTGGGGTTGACGGACAGGTCTTGCTCCCTCTTCTAAAAATATCCTATACTCACAGACTTGAGGGTTGATGCCTACTATGTCTGCCAAACTCCAACCAATTGCCTTCTTGTGCCTCCTCAGCACACTAAGTAGCTGCTCTTCTTGTTGAGAGGTGAGTTCCCTTGCAATGATAACTGGAAACTTCTGCTCGTCTTCAAGGTAAGCATATTTGAGGTGTGGAGGAAGGGGTTTTAATTCTAACTTCTGATCATGGTCAGGCTCTGGGTTGTCTGGAGCTAGTAACAATGGTAAAGCACTGTCATTGTCCTCTGAGAATGTCCCCACATTTGGACCTTGTCCTATGTACTTCTCTTCAAATTCCTCCTGGTGAACTTCAGCCACGGTTTCATCTATGATGTCACACTGGAGGATAGAATGATCCTCCGGAGAATGCTTCATAACTCCATTCAGATTGAAGATTACTACTCGGCCATCTATTTCAAAAGAGTATGTTCCTGAAAAAGCATCTAATTTGAACTTCGAGGTCTTCAGGAATGGTCTTCCGAGTAGGATTGATGATGGCTTCTCTGAGTCATTTTGGGGCATCTCCAGGATATAAAAATCAATGGAAAATGTGAGCCCCTTAATGCCCACTAAGACATCTTCAGCGACTCCAGCCACTGTAATAATGCTTTTATCTGCTAACACAAAACGAGCTGCCGACCTTTTTAAAGGAGGGAGCCTCAAAATATCATATATAGACAAAGGCATTATACTCACACATGCTCCTAAATCACACATGCAATCAGAAAATGCCCTTAATGCCATCTTCAGCGACTCCAGCCACTGTAATAATGCTTTTATCTGCTAACACAAAACGAGCTGCCGACCTTTTTAAAGGAGGGAAAGGAGGGAG
>NC_029792.2:24712890-24734742 GCF_000816755.2 Arachis ipaensis
TGGGCTTCCTTGCAAGTTGTGGAAATGGAATGGGAGTGGTGTCTTCTATAGTGTCTGCGCCCTTTGGTGCTTCCTCCTGTGGTTGAACTTCTTCTTTTTCAGCCATGTCCTGTATGTCCTCTTCCTCTTCAACATCTTCTATTTCCACTACCTCTTTAGCTGAGGCGTGTTCTGGTGGGCTTGGCTCCTCCTGATTCCCCTCCTGCAGTGTGGTTCCGGACCTTAGGGTGATGGCATTAATGCCACCATTTAGATTGGGTAATGGTTGAGAGGGGATTCCACTGGAGCTCAAAGGCTGGTTATTGGAGTTATTCATTGATCCAATCTGTGAGACAAGAGCTTGCAAAGTAGAGTTCAGACCATTTAGTGTAGCATAAAGGTTATTTTCCATGGTCTGTTGTCTCCGATCAATAGATTATAGTAAGTCGTCATTAGAAGATGAAGAAGGATAAGTAATTTGAGAGGTCTGCTGTTGAGTATTCTGTGGTCCTTGGGATTGCCTCAGGTGAGGTGCTCTGTAAGGCTGGTTCTGGTTCTGCTGCCTGTTATTGTTATTATTCCACCTCTGATTTCGCTGATTGTCTCTGCCTCCTCTGTTGTTGTTGTCCCTCCAATTCTGGTTAGAATTGTCCTGCCATCCATGGCTGTAATTGTCACCTTGATTGTACCCTTGGTTGGGGCGGTCATAGAAGTTATGAGTGGCTGCCACGGTGTTGTCTTCCTGCTGGAGCTGCGGATATTCATCAGTATAATGGCTATAATCAGCACAGACTCCGCAAACTCTCCGTGGGACTAACTGTTGGCTTTGCTATGGTGGAGAAGGTTGAGCTTGCTGAACTTGTTGTTGATTCAATTGCATCTGCTTCAGCAAGTTGGTCATTTCACAGATACTCTGAGTTAGAGCAGTAGTCTCTCTGCTAGAGGATACTTCTGCAACGGCTTTTGAACGGCCTTTTTCTGCCTGTGATTCTGAGTAGATTCAGCTAAGTCGCTGATCAATTGCCATGCCTCATCAGTGGTCTTGTACTTTTTCATAGACCCATTGCTAGCACTTTCCAATGTGGTCTTATCTTGGGACCTCATGCCTTGTGTGACGTAACCGAGTAACACTATCTTGTCAATCATATGGTGGGAGCATGCTTCCAAAAGATTATTGAAGCGCTCCCAGTATTCATAGAGAGTCTCGGATTCGTCCTGAACAATCATGGAAATGTCTTTCCTCAGTTTATTAGTAACTTCAGCTGGAAAGAACTTTTCCAAAAATTCTCTTCTAAGTGTATCCCAGTCGGATACAGTTGCTGCAGGTTGAGTGTAGTACCACTCTCTTGCCTTTCCCTCAAGAGAAAACGGGAAAGCTTTCAACAAAATTGAAGTTTCATTTGCACCATCACGCCTGACAGTAGAACAGGCTGCTTGAAAATCTCTCAGGTGCTTGATAGGCTCTTGAGCAGGTAAGCCATGAAACTTGGGCATCAAATTGAGCAGTGCAGTCTTTATTTCAAAGTCTGTAGCCACCGCTGGGTGATGCGCTTGAAACGGTTGCATTGAAAAATCAGAGGCTCCAGCCTCCTGGATAGTAACTCTCCTAGCTGCTGCCATGTCACCTGCACGTAAATCAACCAAATCCGTAGAATGAGGGCTGATTTCTTCCTCAAGTGACGTTTCAGATCCGCCCTCAGAGAGGACTAACCGATGCCGAGCTTGCCTTATTCGTGAAATAGTTCTTTCAATCTCAGGATCGAATACTGGCAAGCTTGGATCAGGAAGTGAACGCGTCATCTAACGAAAGAAACAAGCAGCTCATAGTAGCAAGATAAAATAAAATGCAAATAAATAAATTCCAATCAATAACTTAGCATTCTATTGCAACTCCCCGGAACGGCGCCAAAAATTGACGTGGCAGAAATTGGCGAGTCAAGAATTTTATAAGATATGCGTTGCAAGTATAGTTCTTAACCAACCAGAAATCTGCTTATCAATTTAGAAGGGTGTCACAAAAATTAAAATTAAAATACTGGGAGTATGAATCCCAGGTCGTCTCCCAATGAGTTTCAGAAAGGTGTGCTATTTTATTAATCAGATGTTTTCAAAATGGTTTGAATTGAATAACAGGAAATTAAATTAGAGAATTTATGTAAATTAAATAAAAGCCTTGACTGGGAGTAGATTAGCTGGAAGCCCTATTCTTGTTGGAGTACTCTCAAGATTAATTGACAATTGAAGGTTGTCCTGTTTAGTTATCCCTTACTAGGTAAGAGAAAGTCAAACAAGTTGGAATGCTACTTCTATTCACAAGTTTCAACCCACTCAATTAAAAGGGATTGGTGTCAGTGACTAGAGGGCAATCCAACAATAAACCCAATTACCATTTTTCTTTTTTGAGCATTCCAACTCAAGGGTTCCTTTCAATCAACTCCCCATCAAGTTAGGGAACTACTCGCTCATTGTGAATGTAGAATTCATAACATAGGAAAGGGAATTAAAGAAAGACATGATAAATAAAAATCAAAGAAATCAATTAAAAATAAAAGTAATTCTTGTATCAATAAATTCTAAAAATAATCCAATAGTAAAATTGAGTTAATGAAAGGACATGGAAGAGTAAGAGCCAAGTAAAGAAAACAAACTAGAATGACGAAGTCTTGATGAGGTAATAACTCTTCTCAATATCCCAATGCAAAGAGCAATAGAAATAAAATCCTAAGAACTATGAATGTGTAGAGAGAAAACCTAAAAGAGGAGTAAAATTAGATCTAAAAACTAAAATTGTGTAGAATGAATGTTGTTCTCGGTCTCTGCATGTTCTGTGGCTCTAGTCTGCTTTTCTGGGCCGAAAACTGGGTCAAAACAAGGCCCAAAATCGCCCCCAGCGAATTCTGCACATTATGCAGATCGCGCACATCACGCAATCGCGTCATTCATGCGGCTGCGTCATTCGGCGTTTTGCCCTGCCATGCGAGCGCGTCATCCACACCTCCGCGTCACTTGTGCTATTCCAATCCGCGCGGTTGCGTGAGCCATGAGGCCGCGTCACTGCAGTTTCCTTTCTTTCGCGCGGTCGCGTGAGCCATGCGGTCGCGTCGCTTCTCGCTGGGCATCTCCTCAATTTCTTGTGTTCCTTCAATTTTTGCAAGCTTCCTTTCCAATCTCCAACTCATTCATGCCGTATAAAGCCTGAAACACTTAACACACAGATCACGACATCGAATGGAATAAAGGAGAATTAAAATACATAATTAAAAGTCTCTAGGAAGCAAGTTTTCAATCATGTAATAATTTTAGGAAGTAGGAAGAAATGCATGCTAATCATATGAATAAGTGGGTAAAAATCATGATAAAACCACACAATTAAACACATTATAAACCATAAAATAGTGGTTTATCATAGGTCCCGTTTACTTGAGACGTCACGACCTGTGAGTCACTATTGACTTCGAGTTTCACTGCTCCAACCTCTTTGGCTAAGATCAAGCCGCCTATTGGGGCCTCATACTCCACTTGGTTGTTCGAGACTAGGAACTCAAATTTGATGGATTGCTCGTAGGTCACTCCTTTCGAGCTTTCTAAAATGATCCCGGCTCCTCCAAAAGGCTGGTTTGATGCTCCGTATACATGGAGCTTCCACCGTGTTCTCGAGTCTCGGGAGGATCCCCAGTCACCTCCACCAAAAAATCTACCATCTCTTGCGCCTTAATCGCATGTCGGGGTTCGTATTGGATGTCGTATTGGGCTAGCTCTATTGCCCATGTCATCATACAACCCGCCAGGTCGGGCTTCTGCAAGATTTGTCGAATGGCTTGCTTAGTCCTTAGCATGATCGGGTGCCCTTGGAAATACTGTCTTAACCTCCGAAAGGAGATTAATAGAGCATAAGCTAACTTTTCCAACTTAGTGTATCTCAGTTCCGCACCCTGGAGCACCTTGCTAATGAAGTATAACGGTTGCTGGAGTTTGTCTTCTTTCCGAATCAAAACGGCCACCATGGCCTCCTCCGTCACAGCTAGATAGAGGTACATGGTCTCCCTTTCTTTCGGCTTCCCGAGCACAGGTGGTTCTGATAGGATCCTCTTGAAGTGGTTGAATGCTTTCTCACAAGCTGGAGTCCATTCAAAGGCTATTCCTTTCTTCGTTAAATTGAAGAAGGGAAGGACCCTTGCTGCCGACGTCCCGAGGAAGTGAGACAAAGCCGTTAGCCTACCGGACAGTGTTTGAACATCCTTGATACATATTTTCGGTTTTTCATTGGCTTTCTTGACAAGGACCACATTTAAGGCCACGTCGAGTACTCGAATTCTCTTATGAAACTGGCTTCTGACAAGATGGCCATCTGCCTGGCCACCTTGTTAGCCCTTTTTAGCGACATCTTTCTTCGTCGTTGTGCTACTGGCTTGGCATCTGGTTTCACAGCCAGACGATGTGACATGAAACTAGGGTCCACTCCTGACATGTCAGCTGGAGTCCAAGCAAATAATTTACTGTTTGCTCTGATGGCCTCGATGAGAGGCTCCTTTGACTCATGGGGGAGGTTTCGGTTTACAAAGGTAAACTTGTCCTTCGACTTCTTCCTTAGTGAGAGACTGACATTGTTGCAAGTGACTACCATTTCCAGGTCTCCTCGAATAGATCCTACAGCTCCTTGATCCGTTACAAACTTCATCATGAGAAGTTTCGCGCAAATGACAGCCGATAGCTCATTAATAGTTCTCTTTCCTAAGATCACATTGTATGTTGTGGAGTCCCTTTAGACCACGAACTCTGCCATCACCGTTTTCTTTCTCTCTCCAGAACCAACACAGATTGGAAGGGTGACCAGCCCGCCTGGTCTTATGTAATTATCTCCCAAGCCAACGACCCCATGTTGATGGCTTCTGAGGTCACTTTCTTTGAGCCCTAGGGCATCAAACGCATTCCTAAACATGATATTCGAGTCCGCTCCGGTGTCCACTAGGATTAGTTTGACAAGGACCGTCTCGATTCTCGCCATAATCACCATTGGCGGATCCTCGGGAAGGTCGTGGTACCAATGATCTTTTGGGCCGAAAGATATTTCGGGGAGCTCTCCAGATTGGGCATTGGGTCTTCCCGATGTCATGATAGGACCTTTGCATCCTTTTTTGCTGCTGATTTTGACTTGGGTAATACGTCTCTTCCAACCACAACATTGATGACTACAGTTGGAGCATTTTCCACGTTGTCGGGAGGTCCTTGCCTTGGCTTCACAGCTCTGCTGCGGTCCTCCTCAGACCGTTCCTGCTTTCTCCTCCTCGGCTCTCGTATGAACTGCACAAACTCAGTTAGCTTGCCTTCTCGAACGGCCTGCTTTAAAGCAACTTTCAAATCGAAGCAGTATTGGGTTTTGTGTCCAAAGCCCTTATGGTAGTCACAGTACAAACTTTTGTTCCACCTGTTCTATCCTTGAGCTGCTGAGGTTTCGACAATACGCCTTTATCTACGATCTGGTGGTAAACTTCCGCAATAGGTGCTGTTAAAGGGGTATAGTTAGTAAACTTACCCACACGAGAAAATGGTTTGAATGGTTTCCCGGACATTCTCTCCTTTGGCACCTCCGTTGGCATTTCCACATTCCCGGCTTGACGAGTTGGTGAGTTGAGCGGCTGCCACTTATTAGCAGCCACCACTTGACTAACTTCTTCATCATTGATATACTCCCTTGTCACATTTTGGATCTCTTGCATGGTCCAAACAGTCTTGGTATTGAGATGCTTTCTAAAGTCCTCGTTTAACAAGCCATTTGTCAAGCATAGACTCGCCACTGATTCCGTTAGGTCATTGATCTCTAGACATTTATCATTGAACCGGTCAAAGAATTTCCTCGTCGGCTCGCCAGCGTGTTGGGTCACACCTAACAAGTTGATCAGGTGCTTGGTCTTTGCTATTTGTGTGATGAATTGCGCTAAGAACCTCTACGTGATATCCGCGAAGGCCGTAATGGACTCTTGTCGGGGCGTGTTAAACCAATGTATCGCTGGACCTACCAAGGTTACAGAAAATGCACGTCACCTTACATCATCATCAACACCCTTCAGGTTTATTCTGGACTCAAAGACCATCAAATGTTCCTGAGAGTCTTTCGTCCTATCGTACCTCATGACCGTGGGCTTGTCAAAGTTTTTTGACGGCCAGACCTTGAGGATAGAAGGGTGGAAAGGGGTTGCCCCCTTAATGACGGGGTCCAAAGGCTTTTTTCCTCTGTCTCTTCTGGTCTCCCTGTGGCCTTTCGACCTGACGTGAGTGTAGGTGTGAGATCGAACATTGGCCTGTTCATGTTTATTGTCCCTCCTGGAGCTACTCCTGCAGTCTTTTGACCTCTCAGTGGGAGATCGGGTGCGAGACAGACTTGGGCGAGAGTCTCAGCTGTGCTCAGGACGGTAGTGGTCCCTCGCTGCTGGCTCTCTCTCCAAGTTCTGCACTCGGTGCCTGAGCTCTTGCATAATCTTTGAGTTGTCATCATCGGTGCCACCAAACGGGTGTCTCTAAAAGATCGAGAGTGGGGGTTTCCTTGCCGAGATAGAGGTCCCGGACGTTCCTGAGAAGAGGCTAATGAACTCACTCTGCTCCTCAGGCAAACTCCCTATCCTCTCATACTTCCTCCATGTGAGGAAAGAGCTCCATACTCGCGCCAGGTCCCCACAAACGATGGCAATATTCGGTTGCTCGGGTGAATGATGGTTTGGGTGAAGTCTAGACTGGAGCAACTAGGTGAGATAGAGGATTTGGACTGAGCACGAGCTTCTTAAGGAGGATAACTGTCCGAATCGTCGGTTGGTCGGCGGGTGGGACCACCTGCAAGGACACTCCAATGCTATAGTTAGTGTCCGTACTATGAGGCGGCTGATGAGGGTAAATATGTGACGTACTTCTGGAGAGGGGTAGGTCCCTCCCCATTTATACTCTGAACTCGAATGGGCCCTTCGCTTGGGCCCATCTTCCTGGAAGCTTCTGTTAGCTGTCCAGGTCTCCTCAGCAGGGCGTGAGGTGGCACATGGGTCACCTTTGGGTTCGGGTCGAGTGACCCAACAAGTCCGTGGTCCACAGTCGGATCGAGACCCTTATTAAACTGGACCGAAACATATATATATATACTACAGATTTTTAAGTTGTATTAATAAATTTCATTGATAGACACAAAGAACATATAATAACAATAATAACATTTTTCCTGCCATTTAATATTTTCTACATGCCTTTGACTCTTTTCTCGAGTACCTTAGTCCTTTTCCAAAAAAGGATTAATAAATTAGCACAACAAATATTTAAAAAAAAAAAACAAAGAATGAGTTCTTACTTTCTTTAAAAAATTTGTGAAAAAAAACTCAAAATAAAAGGAGGACATAAAACTATACTGTTCGAAAATTGTTGGAAATAAAATTTAACCTCAGTTCCATAAAAAAAGCTAATTTTATTAAGATAGTCAAATTAATCATAGAAATTTTAGGATAAGTATTGTTTTGGTCCCTAATGTTTAGGGTCAAAATCAAAACCGTCCTTAACGTAGTTTTTGATTTAAAATTGTCCTAAATATTTTATTTGGTATTAAAATTGTCCTTTCTAATAATTTTTTTTCTAAATGACGAAGCTACCCTTTTCAGCTTTTCTGTTTCATGCGAAACACTTGATGTCTTCATTTGTATGTAAACCCTCAACATTAACCACAACATTAACCACAACGTTTCAGAAAGCAATGTGATTGCTTCATGTCCTAACCCAGAATCGAAAATGACGGAAGCTGTTCTTAGAGAGAAGAGAGCAGGTGAGTTCAAGTTGCTTGAAGGAAGGGACTTGAACAGTCAGTGAGGCAGTATTCGCAGGTTTGGCATAGGTATGATTTATCCCCTTCCATTGACTATGGTATCTCTCCTCCTAGTAGTTAGTTTTGGGTTAGAAGGTTTAGGTTTTGGTTTTTTGTTGATGATTGAATGGAGATCAAAGGTCTTTATAGTGAGACCAGGGATTAATATCATCGTGAAATAGGAATGTTTGTGTATTTTTTTTTTTATTCTTGTAATATAGTAATGTGTTCTGATAGTTATTTACTGATAGAGTGTTGGAGAAGACAATGGAATATTTTAAACTGAAATTCTACCATGGAAGATGGTTTACTTATCAAAATGGGCTTTACAGTATGTGGGAGGAGAAACAACAGTTATAGAAGATATTGATTGTGATCGATGGTCCATATTTGAAGCTTATGCAGAGTTAAAGCAGTTTGATTACGTTGAGGAGAATATCTCATCATTGTGGTTTAAGGATCCTATATAGGAAGACATGGAGAAAAATTTGAAGTTATTTAAAGGTGATGCAGATTCGATTGTCATGTATAAAATAGCTGAATTAAGAGAATATGTAGAGTTGTTTATTGTGCACAATGTTGACGAGGACGATGTGTTTCTTGATGCTGGCTACATTGATGTTGGGGAGGATCAAGGGATTGTTGATAAAGGTGAGGGACAAGAGCTGGTTGTGTATGGTGGAGAACAGGCTGAGTATGGTTAGCAAGGTGATAATGCGGCTAATATAGTCGATAGACCTAATGAGGCGGGACAAAACCAACCTGAACCAGGTGCTAATGATACTGGGACAGAGACTAGGGACAGTGATGAGGATGATAATCATGAAGCTGAGTTTGGTAATTTTGGTTATAGTGATAGTCTCGATTCAGAGTATAAACCATCTGAAGAGGAGGATGACAGTACAGATGAGCTTGATCCTAATGTCAGTGGATTTGAGGATGTGAATTTCATGACTGATAGATGTAGGGCTGTAAAAAAGAAAGGTGTGGCAACTGAGAATTTTAAAAATGATGAAGGAGTAGATAGTGATGAATTAGAATTAGACCACGAGGTTAAAGTTGAGGCCAATGAGGATGGTGAAAATGAGGGTTCAAATTTAGACCATGAGGGAGTGAGGTATCCATTTCACAAGGCACAAAAAGACATGAAGCAATACAAGTGAAAAGTTGGGACATCATATGTATCTCGGGAGGAATTCAAAGACATTGTCACTACATATGCTGTGCAGATCACAAGGGCAATTACATTTAGAAAGTGTGATCTGAAGAGGATAAGGGCAATTTTTTCTTAGGAGTGTCCTTTTTGGCTGTATACTGCAAAAATGGGAGAAGATGATACTTGACAGCTTCGTAGCATGAATTTGAATCACACATATACACAAGCACATAGGGTGGGAATTTTATACTCCAAATGGATTGTCAAGGCATTTAAGAAGAAGGTTGAATCAAATCCCAAGGTGAAGATAAAGGAGTTGGTTTTAAAGGCTAAAAAAAATTGAAACTTGACTATCACTAAATCAATGGCAACTAGGACAAAGCAGATTGCATTGGACGAAATTCAGGAAACTTTCAGAGAGCAATATAAGAGGATATATGACTATGAACATGAGATGTTAATGGCAAATCCAGGCTCTTCTGTTCTTATACAAGTGCAAAAGTTCTCTGATTTTGCTAATGAAGTGCAAACATCATCCATGACAAATTATTACTGCTTCCAAAAAATCTATGTGTGCTTGGAAGCATGCAAGCAGAGCTTTCAACATTGCAGGACCTTCATTAGTTTAGATGGATGCTTTTTGAAGACACCTCAGGGTGGACAATTGTTTACTGCAATAGGTTGGAATCCGAATGACCAAATGTTACCCATTGCATATGTGGTTGTAGAGGCCGAGACCAAGGACTTATGGACTTGGTTCTTGAATCATCTTGCATCTGACATTGGGATTGAAAAGATGGAAAGATCCACATTCATATCTAACCAATAGAAAGTAAGTATACTTCACTAATAGCATCTGCACATTTATATTGTTCATTATAAAATATAAAGTATGCCTAACTATATGCTCATTAATATCACCTGTGTAGGGTTTGTTGTCAGCATATGAGGATGTTATACCAGGAGTGGATAACCGATTCTGTGTGAGACACTTATACAGCAACTTCAGGAAAAAGTTTCCAGGTTTACATTTAAAGCAAATGATGTAGAAGTGTGCTAAGGCGACTCACTAGAAAGATTGGGAGAAGTATATGGCCGAACTAAAGCTGTGAATTAGGAATCTTTTCGGTACTTAATTGCTATTCCACCTAGATATTGGTCTACATTTAGGTTCACCTTTTATTCTAAAGTAGATACACTAGTTAAAAATATATCTGAGAGCTTTAATTCTGCTATAGTAGATGCTAGAGAGAAGCCTATAGTTACAATGTTAGAGGAGATCAGGGTTAAATTAATGACTATATGGGCACAAAATAGGAAACCAGCTCAGAACTATTCAGGGACAATCTTACCTATGATTAGAATGAGGTTGGAAAGAAGGTCTAGATTAACTAGGGAGTGGCGGCCATATTGGTCTGCAGCTCAGAAATATGAGGTTGTTAATGGTTTAGAAAAGTTTGCTGTGGATATAGGTATTCATAAGTGTTCATGTAGAAGGTGGCAGATGAGTGGCATATCTTGTGTGCATGCTGTTAGTTGCATTAAATTCAAGGGGCTTGACTTGGAAGCTTTTGTGGCCGACTGTTATAAGAAAGAAGTATACTTGAAGTGCTACGAGTCAGTCATACACCCATTGAATGGACCTGATTTCTGGGAGAGGATAGCTTATGGTGATGTTATGCCACCACCGTATAGAAGGCCTAGTCACCGGCTAGTGAAAAAGAGAATATCAGTTGTTGGGGAGGAAGAACAGAGCAGCCGCACTCACTTGTCAAGAAAGGAGAGAAACAAAGATGCTCAATATGTGGTTTAGTTAGACACAACAAAAGTAGATGCCCTAAACCTATTGAAGAGGAGGTATGATGATTTTTTCATTTTCCTTAAAACTTGTCTGATGTTTGTCATAAGCCTAATAGTCATCTACTTAATTTATAATTGTCTATTAGGCCCAACAATCAAAGAAGCTTAACAAATGGAAGAATAAGAAGTCAAGCACCAACTCACATCCTCCAGCTGCCAAAGGAGAAAGGAAAACTGCATCTTCACAGCCCACTCCTAAAATAGATGTCAAGAGGAAAACTGCTTCAACAATACAGCCACCATCTTCAGCCCAGTCCAACTCTGCAACATAGCCCAAAAGGTCTAGAGGCAGGCCCAGGGGAACCACTAAGCCCAACTATTCAACCCAACATGAACCACAGTCCAAGAAGCATACCAGCCCAATAAGTTTAGCATCTTCTTCATTCTTAACACAGCCAAACACCACATCCCTTCCAGCATCTCAGCCACCTATTTTTACATCTTCAAGTCAACCTGTTGGACAATTCTCTATCAGAAATTCTGGAGCACCTCATGTTTCTCCAAAGAAACTGAGGTTAATGGCAAAGTTGCCTCTAAGAAAATGAAGATTACTTTAGAAAAATTAGACAATTAGGAGCATATTTTGATATTTAGATACAATGCATGTGGTCTTATTTTGAGCTAAGTTAGTCTTAAGCTTTTAGTAACGTCAATGTAGATTCTGTTATCTACTCAGTGTTGGTTATATTTTGTTTATGAGCTACTCAGTGTTGTTCTGAATTATTGGCTTGGACCATTTACCCTTTTGGGATTTAGACAAGATTCAATGGAATTCCACACGGTTGCCTTACTTTAGAAAAATTCTGCAATAGTAAATACACAAACCCAACCTACTCAAAAAATTCTAACACAGCAACGACCTTCAGCTTTCATTCTGCCACTTTCATTCTTGATTTCAGTGAAGAAACCTTTCTCCTTATTCCTGCAATTTCTAAATGTTCCACTTCTGTTTTTGGATCTGTCCAACAAAAGAAGTTGCACCCTTGTTGAACCTATACATACCCAACGTGTTCACTCTTCATTCGATCACACAAACGACTCAATTGAAAATAAAACAAAACCTCAAAATAGACACAGCTCCAGAATTTGCAACCAGGATTCTCCTTTGTCCCTGAAGTTCGCGATATCGCCGCTCACCATGGGAGCAAAGTAGCAGTCTGCTATGAGAAGAAGATCGGCTTCGAGAAGAGGTTGAGCTTTGGGAAGTCATGGAGTTCTCTCTCCAAGATATTCACGATGGTGGATTCTGCAACAGTGGATTTCACATGACTTTACCCTTTTTTTTCCATTACTTATATATTTATAATGTTTTTTTATTGTCATAATTATCGGAAACAAACAAAAGGGCATTTATGTCCGAAAAAAATTAAAAAGGACGATTTTAATACCAAATAAAACATTCAGGACGATTTTAAATCGAAAACTACGTTAGGGATGATTTTGATTTTGATCCTAAACTTTAGGAACCAAAACAATACTTATCCCAAAACTAATAGTTTGTAAATATTTAGGGATTATTGGAGGGTAGATTTTATATTACTTTATAAATTAGAGGATAAATTTTGTGTCAGTTCCACAAATTAAAAGGTAAATTTTACATTTTAAAAATTAAAATAAATTAAACTTTACAATTGAAGAATCAAATTTGTGATCTTCAATAAAAAAACACACCAAATTTTACACATTATTTAAACAAAAATTATTATAAAAAGATGTTTTTAGTATTTTTATTGGAATATTTGTCTTATTTAAAAATACTACTATAAAGGCAATATTACAGTGAAGAAAGTGATTTTTTTTTCCTCACCTACTGAAATGTGTTGGAAGAGAGAGAACACGTGAAATGTTGGTTCTTTCTTGTCCGGCAAGTACTGTGGTATTTGCAAAACGATATAAAATGTACTGTAGTTTATTAATTAGAGTTAATTTTGTATATAATAATAATTTTTTAGCTCATTTTTTAAATAAAAAATAGTATTAGTTTCAAAATTTTATGGAACTATTATTTTGTTATGGTATTTTTGTAATAATTCTTATTATTAATTTTTTTTGTTAGTTCCACATATTCATAAAAAAGAAAAAAAATGAGCTTCTATAACTTAAATTTGGCCCACATTTCATATCACTCTACAAATGTCACAATACTTATGAGATAATATGGGACTAACATTCTAGGTGTTTCCTTTTCCTTCCTCCAGTTGAGGAAAAAAATCACTTTTCTCACCATAGCATTGGCCTTATTATAAATTTAGGATTTTGATCCTTTAAATTTTGAATTTTATTTTAGAGAATAAAATATGATTTCTCACCCTTAAATAGTTTCTCTTTCATATTTTCTTTTGGTCCTACCTATAAAATAAATGGTGAGAGATCAAACTTTATTCTCTAAATTGAAATTAAAATTTAGAGGATCCAAATTTCAAATCTATAAATCTAATATCAAAATTAAAAAGCGTGAGTTCCAACTTCCAACACTGCAAAACCATCGTCACCAGTATAAATAAATAAATGAAACGAACCAAAACGGGGGCGGAAAAGAACACAGGAAAATGCTTTAATTGAAATCGAAGCTAGCTAGCAGTAAAAATCTCATCTCTACAGTCACAGAGAGAGAGAGAGAGAGAGATGGCGACTGCAATAGCTATAGCACATTTTTGTCCAGGAAGAGGCTTAACTCTTTCTTGCTACAAAAGAAACCGTTTCCACCTTCATCATCTTCATTTTTCTTCTACTTCTCTCTCCCATGCTGTCTTCTCCAGAGGTAAAGTTTACAACTTTTTGCTAATTAACCATCACCCATCAAATTGTTGATTCTGTTTCTCAACTCTCTCTGGATCAAAATCACTCATTTGTAGGTTACTTGTCAACTGAGATGTTTACAAGGCCAAAAGTTCACCCCATTATTTGCATGGCCAAAAGATACGCACCAAACACCACAAAGAGAAAGGTAAACAAACTGGTTTTATTCCAACCAATCCCATCCAAAGTTTTATGAGAAACTTGATCAGTGATTTTCTAATCTGAAATGTTATTGTTGGGCAGAGATTGAGTAGAAAGAGGGGAGGTGACCCTGACAAGAAGAGACACAGGAGAAGGAAGGGGTCCAAGAAGAAGCTTTTCAAGATCATCAGGCTTGTCTCAGCAGCTGGGACTGGATTCTTCTATGCCAAGAAGAAGAGCAGGAGGATTCACAAGATTGATCTCAAGAAATATGATCCAAAGGTGAAGCTCCATGTCCTCTTCACAGAAGCCAAATGATATGTAACATGCCACTTTTGCTTTTGGGCTTTAATCATCGTATTAGTACTAAAAGATGGCTGTTCTTCGAATTCATCTTGAAAATTTTTATTAATTAAACTGTTCAAAGATTATAAATTAATTATGTTTGGTTTTTAGTCACCAAAAAGAAAAAAATCATGTTTGTTTTTCTGTTAATGATGCAGAATCTTAACTGATAGCATGCATACATGACATCTAGTATGTCTAATTAGACTCACCCTGATATGTTTATAAAAATCTATTAATTTAATGGATATGCTATATTGGAATTAAGATTTATATATTTGGAAAAAGAGATTAAAAATGTGCAACCTACAAATTCTTCCTGAAACAATGAGCTCAAACAGATATAAATTATGGATTACCAAATTATGTCTTTCACAATCTGATAATGTTGATAAATCAAATTTCAGATGCATTCATGTTTTAACAAAGGAATGCAGAGAGAACTAGCTTTGCTCTGATAAGATTCCTCACAAATGTCTTAATAACATGACTTGAATGTTTCAAGTTTCGATTTTGTTTCAACTTTTGTGCCAAATCAAAGGTCCTATGAGTGGCTATACACAGCGAGAAAAATATGCTGTTAGAAGCTGCAAGAGTTTTCTTTTCTCTTTTCCTGGGTCAACCATCAAAGCATAAGAACGTGATATTGTTTCTCATTTAGCCATTTAGTTCATTTTTATTAACCCAATCAAGTAGTACTGTCACATTTATTTATTTTGAACCAAAATTAGGATTGATTTACACACTTGCAAGAATAAAAATCTCATTATTATTTGAATAATACCCCAAATTAATCGTTAAAGAATTTAGTTAGACAATTTAATTTTTAACAGCTTCTAATCACCAAACCAGTCTCTAATATTTTATTTTATTAGACAAATCAATTTGACATAATAGTCTTTAGGAACTTTTAAATTTAGGTCAATCTTTCCCATGTAAAAATTAATTTATCTAAAAATTTAAAAACTAATTTGGTAATTAAAATTTATTGAAAACTAAATTGTCCGAGTAAAAACAAACAATGTGATGTAAATACTCTTAGTATTTCGATCGTGATCACATAATGTCAAAAGAAATATAGGTCTATAAACATTTCGAAACTCAAAACCCACTCTAAATTTGTAAAATCTAGATTTGAGCAAACTAATTACAGTTTAATCTAGTGATCTAGAGAAAAAGAAAAAGAAAAAAGAGATTGTGTTTTCAATTTCCTACTTTGAATGTTGAAAATAATCGGTTTTTATAAGTAACAGGAAATGACAGTTTAAGCTTTAAACAAGGGTGACTAGAACTCTATTCCAAGCCTTATCAAATAAAAACCCTTTCTACATTCATTTGTTTCTACATATTTCACTTTGATAATCCATCCATATATAGATTCAAACTCAAGGATGAAAAGAAACTCAGCATCATAAAGGCAGTATCACAACACAGAACATAGAAGATAGAAGTGAACTTGAAAATTGGGGGCATAAACAGTCGGTGAATAACCATACATGAAGAAAGAAAAATCCTGCTCTCACTAAAACATTTAACAGCTCTCCACATGGCAACATATTTGTACAGTCGCATCGATCTCGCCAACTCGTAAAAACTACCCTCACCGATTTATAGAATTTACATCATCCTTGACTTGCTGGCTGGCTTGTATCGTCATTTTATCTCCTCTGCATGAGCATCAGGTATGTGCGCGCGCGCCGCGCCGCACCTTACACGTACCCGATACTCCAACTCACTTAAATTCTACGTATAAACTTAGAACTACAAAATGTACAGTTCATTACAACCGATAATTTTATTTTTAAATATAGACAGAGGCAACCATACCCTCTGGGTGCAGGTAGAAAATGAGAGAGAGAGAGAATGGGAGAAGCTCACACTAGCCTCAGTTAGCTGTACAAACAACATACTTGTTCTATGCCCAACTAAGCAGCAGGATGAGGAGACTGTGCAGCAATTCTCCTTTCTGCAAGAAACCGAAAGATCGTTTATGTTTAGCAATGCTTGCATGCACACGGATAACTCAGCGCGAAACTTGCACCTAAATGCACACAGTGTACAAGATTTCGTACCTCCGGCGGCAACAAGTTTCTCTACACGGGCAACAATATGCTTTCCGTAGGTGTACTTCTTCAGTGCATTTAAATGGACTTTAATTCGCGAAAGGATTAGCTCACGCTGTTGGTCATCGCAAGTCTCGAGCACCTTTTGCACGACATAATTTGCAAATTGATCTTTCATCATTGCCTGTATTATACAAAAAGAAATAAGATCATATCAGTATCAAGAATGGCAAAATAGAATAACACTTTTGTGATCAAAGTTCAAATACCAAAAATGTCAAGGCTCATCATTCTTTTACAAACAATATAACATTCAATCCATTGTGAAAAATTATTTTAAAAAGATATTCCCAGGTCAACAACAACAAAGCTTGTCCTACTAGGTGGGACCCAACTGGATGGATAAATAGGCAAGATATTCGACAGACTGGCCTCCTCACAATCTTATTAGAACATAATTCAAACATTCCATAACATAACACGAATAATATCACATTTAAGCAAACTTGACTAAGCGAGCAAAACATCTGCATTCCTCAATAAACAAAACATACATCTCATCATATGCAACTTGCTTCGAACAAAGGGAAGTTGGTAATTGGAATTGGAACTAAAATTTAAGACAAACCTGAAGAGGCTCATTTTCATCTGTTGATCCAAGCATCTCATTCACAAGTAATTGGCGTTCAGAAGGACCTCCAAAGGTCAAACACTTCTCAACAACGTTTGAGGCAAACTTCTGTTGACTCATTTGAACTATCTTGCCTGCTAATTCTTTGATAATGGCTGAACGCTCATCAGGCTTCCCATGTTCTAGTACATGCTGTTTTATGAGAGACGATGAAACAAAAAGGAGATTAAGCGACAGGTCCGATAAAATGATATGTGAATATAATTTCAAGTATTAAAACAGTTGAACACAATAATGGTGGAGCAGGGACTAGAAGGCAACATGCCAAAGATCCATCAATGATTGTAGCAAAAGGAGTCCCAAATTCTAAGTAATCAGAATAAATAATAAACCTGGACGACGTAGTTTCCATACTGATCTTGCGCTAACATGCTAACAGCACCTAAAATCTCATCCATAACTTTCTGTTGTGTATTAGGGTCATTGCAGTGCTCCAGTACTCTCTGCCACGTGAAAGAGATAATTAAACGTTCAATGATCTTAAGGGCTTCAAGAAAGGAGTAACATTAGCGGCCAAGAATTCCTACCTGTATCACCCGACAGCCATATGGGTGGGTTGATAATGCCACAACTTGACCAAAAAAGGTTGAGACAATAAAGTTGATTGCATCCTCAGGGACACATTCTATACACTTCTGAATGACATGATTACCATTTTGATCTCGAACACAGCGCATGACATTACCATCAAGCTCTTGAACCATTTTTATCTTTTGGTCTAAATCAACAACCTCTATAGCCTAAGGCAGGATACATAAAGAACAAAAGCCAAAAGAGAAAAAGATTAATATACAAAATACTAAGAAAACAGAGCCACAAATAGAAATATCAGCTAATGCACTAAAATTGGCTAATACCTTTTGGATGACCCGACAACCATACATTTGAAGGCTGAGACTCAGAACATTACCAAAAAGCTTGTTGGCCAATTCTCTTCTCTGGGATGCAAGTCCATGCTCAAAAAACTGCAAGATATCAATTGTCACTCACAAGATGTGACAAAGAATCAATCGGAGTGTCCAGCAAAAATATAGAAGGTAATAGTTACCTTTTGAACAACATAGTTACCAAAGACATCAGTCATCAAATTAACAGCTTGTGGCATGATTTCCTGATAAACCATGTTTTTTTCTTCTGTAGTAGCTGTTTCAAGCTTTTGTTGAATAAATCGGCTCCCATATTGATCAGCACTGTCCATGAGAGCAAATTCATTAAATGAAATTCTTCAGAAGGTCAAAACAAAATTACGCATGATAAAAATTAACATAAAAATAAGGGCATACCTGAAGTCGACGACATGACCAGCAATTTCAGCAAGCTCAAAACACTTGGTTTTATTGCTTTTAAACTCTTCCAACAAAGAAGCAGCAATGCTTTCATCCACGTTTCCAGCATCCAGATGCCAACCTCCCATGACCCCAGTTAAATTCCTTATTCCAGATGCAAAGCGCATATTTAGGTCATTGTGTCTAATAGGACTGCCAGATCCAACAGGAGAATTGGATAAAGAATTTGCTAGTGGACTTCCAGGGTAAGACAAGCCGACACCATATGGAGAATTTCCATAATAACCATGATGATTAGAACCACCAGACTTGCCACCCAGTGGAACATTATATTGCGACTTCGGTGGAGAAAGCACCGTCCCAAGATAAGCTTTCTGAAGCTCAAGCATATTCACGTAAGAGTTACCTAAGTAGTTCCTGTCCATAGAGGGGTCATTAAGAGCAGCAAGTTGTGCTGCCGCATAATCAGATGTCCTCATGTACTGAAGATACCCGGGATCAATGAAAGGAGACTGCAGAGCACCACCTGCAATTTGATTTCCAAGCCGACCATGACTATGCACATCAGCTGGGGTGGCAACTCCAGAAGGCAAACCACCTCCAAGAATTCTCGAGTCCATTCCAGGGGCTCCCATTGCTGAAGCTGCAGCAACGTTTTCAAGAAGGGGTGGCAGATTAGCAGTTCCAAGTTGATTAGCCATCAAGGAAGCCAGTGCAGGATTTCCAGCATACCCACTCATGCTGTAGTTGGTAAATGATGGATTTGTACCATCCAAGGGCTGGTATTGAACTGGCATACCACCACTAGAACTAAAAGGGGAAGTAGGTGATCCCTTGAAATATGACTTATTGGAAGGAACACCAGATTTCTGTTGATCAATTTGCCTATCAAAGGCCAGACTGTTGATGTCTGATCCAGTCACACTGCTCTTAACTGACTCAGAGTAGGATGATTTCTGCAAGTGCCCGGATTCAGACTTTTTAAAATATGCATGCTGCTTGCCATGATCCTGGCCACCTTGCATACCGAAAAGATATCTCCGATGATTATCAACCTCTGACTCAACTTGTGATTGGAAATGGTTATCACCATCTAGCACATCATCTGCTGACAAGTTCATGCCAGATAGTGCAGCCACAATATCAGCAGACTCATTCCCAGTGGAAACACCATTATATGCATCAGGACTTGTAATGCCTCTCTTCTCAGCAGCGGCAACTCTCCCGCCACCGATAGGCGTGGGGCATGGACTGGGAGCCCTAGCTAGATGCTGCGGATCAGGAGTAGTGCTTCGTGACATGGAAGAACCTAGTGCAGCAGCATAAGTATATGAAGATTGAGAGCCAATATTTTGGACGCAAGATGACCCCTGAAGATTTGATCCTGGTCTTAAAGCATCAGCGGCAGAAGAATCACGCCGTAAATGAGCAAGTTCTGCTTCAGCAGCACTTATGGTATCAGCATTCTCATCGTATGCATTACGGCTGGCTGGACGAGAAGGAAAGCCACTAACAGGTGTGCTGCGTCCCATATCATCCTGGAGAATTACAAACCATAAATGACCAAGTAGAAGAAAAAGTGTGCAGAAACAAAATAGAACAGATCAAATCATACACACACATTACAAATATGTCAAAAAGATAATTTCTTTGCAACTGTTGAGTGTGAATGATAACCGAAAAAATGACATTAACTCATCTTATTCAATACCGTATGAAGTCTAATAAATTTAATGTGCCCATAATATTTTGAAGTAAACGTAGCAAATAAACTATATAGAGTAAGGTAAAGAACTATCAGTACCAATCTGAATCTAATGCATGTCCACAACTTGTGTACAAACCAGAAGGAACAGAACATCAGTAGAACTGGAACAAAAACAAAATGCATTTTTTGAAGTTCAGACAATATGTCATGCTGCCATCTTAAACACCACAAGCACTATAAATAACATTGCACAAGCGCACCGAGAAATTTTGCGTTTAAATGATCAGACTTAAATTCTTAACGACATACATAGTATAACTGATATCAGAGTTTTTACAAAATCCATTAAGAAAAAAATTGATTGTTCAAGTCGAGTCTTGCAGCTACAATAAACCAAATATATACACTTTGGTAATGAATCACATGCTCAACAATTACAAGAGCATGGGCCTTCTTATCTATATAGACCTAATACTTAATAACAGAACCCGAAGAGCTTAATCAAAGAGAAATAACAGAAAAATAACAGCTTGAGAATGGGGGAAACTAATACACAAACTGATTTAAAATCAAATATGAATCTAGGGGTTGAGAAGATACCTGAAAAATTTCTGCAAGGCTCTTCTGTTTGGTCCCAAGTCCCAGACCAGGCAAACCAATGAGTCCATCACCACCCCACTCAGAAGAGCCTCCCATTTTTTCGTTATCCACCTCATTTTCTTGTTTCCTTAAGTTAAAACCCGGTGGTGTTGCAAGCAAAGATCTACCGCCATTATCATCAGTCCTGTTCACTTTCCTCCTATCTCCAATTCCGCCCAGAGCAGAAGCTCCACTTTTTAGCCTCTGTGAGAACCTCCAATCTTCCTTTGACAGCAAAGGAGGCGGAAGCCGAGGATTCAAATTAACATTTGAATAGTAGTAAGATAGATAAGCTGGATCAGACCTCATCTCTTCCTCGGAAGCAAAACCATTACCATTCTTAGCTCTGGAAAACTCCGAAAAGGCTGCAGCAGCAGAAGCACCCCCCACACCTGCGCCTGCACCACCGCTACTACTGCCGCCAAATAACCCTCCAACAGCACTCAGAGAACCCTCAACAGTTGGAGGTGCCGATCCACTTCTGTACAAATTGAGCTCCCTCTCGCGATCATGAGCCTCTTGTCTTCTTTGTTCACGAAGCAACATTCCAATCTCTTTTTCTAAGTCATCACCAAATGAACCCTCGTTACCACCAAGCATCGGCCTCCTTCCCAATTCAGATAACATTTTATTTCATAAACCCAAATTGATCATCCACAACCCTTCACCAATCTAATACTGATCACTACCATAAACCTTAAACCAAAAACTAAATCACCAACAATCTCAAAAATCTAATCTTTTCTCGTAACAAAACATAATCTTGTATTTACAACTTATGGGAGTGGTACCTTACAAGTTATAACTACTAACTTGAAAAGCAAAATAAAAATGTAAGAAAACTGCACCGGTCATTCAGGGAGCTGAAACTCTAAATAGCTGAAGAATCAATCAGGAAACTGCATAATTTAATTTAAGCTTCCATGAGTTAGGTGCCCATGATCACTGAGTACGAATTTGTAGGGTATGTTGTTCAATACCTAATCTAAAGGGAACAAAATAAACGTGAGAAATGAAAGGGAGAGGAGCAAGAACAGTTAGAAAATAATGAGAGTGGCGATGTTAAGAGGTGAATCCGGCGGCGATTGGTTCTTACAAGAACCCTTAGGGTTTTGTTCTATTTCGAGGAGGATTAAATACAATCATAATGGCAAACCCAACCCAAATTTATTAGTTTTTAATTTTTCTTCTGGAAGAATTTGGGAAAAGTTTCTATTTTTACCCAAACCAAACCGAAATGAGAAATGTAAGGCTGTATATGTATAATTATCATAACTTTTAAATCAAAAGTATATTAATTAGTTAAATCTAATAATATATATATATATATATATCACATAATTTTGAGAAAAAT
>NC_029792.2:24735418-24746206 GCF_000816755.2 Arachis ipaensis
ATGTAGTGATATGGGCATGGCCATGGTATAGAGAGAGAGAGAGAGTTGTTTTTGTTTTTCCTTTTTTGGTGGTAATGTAAAAGAAAAATCTCTGAGGGACTCTTAAAAGATTCATTGGTTGAATAAAAGTATAAACTAAAGCATGAACATGAATCCCTGCATCAATGAAAAATGATTAAATATCTCTAACTTGTTAACAATCTTAATTGTACAAATTGAATCTTAATGAACAATTGAAACGCTTAGGGGTGACAATGGACAGGGTAGGGTAGAGTTTGGATTCAACCTTAATTCTATCTGCGAGTTGAAATTTTTATATAAATTCAACCCTACTCTACTCGCGGGTTGAGAATATCCCAACCCTAACCTTATACGTTCTTAACTCGCGGGTACCCGACTCTATCCACCGGTTACAAAAATATATAATATTATTATATAACTTGATGATAATTTAAAATAGAACTTATTTTTATGTAAAAAAAAAAGATATTAAATTATCAATTAATGATTTTTTTAGTAGTTAAGGATCTTTTGCATTTAGTGAGAGGTCTTTGGTTCAACATCCACTTAAAATATATTTTTATATAGGTATATAATATATGGAGTGCGAGTTGGTTGGGTTGGGTTGAAGCTCAACCCGCACCCTACCCGACCCGCACGAGAATCCTACCCGCTGCGGATCGGGTTGACAACCCTATCTGATCGGGTGGGGTCGGGTTGAGTACCCGCGAGTAGAGTACATATTGCTACCTCTACGCTTAATGTAGTAATACATGTTATTTATGTTATTTGCTAAACTAATGATGTTTTATTAAGAAAATAATTTATCATATATAATNNNNAAAAATTATATATTTTAATTTGTTAGGATAGTAAATTATGTTTTTTAAGATAAGAAATATTTGATATGAGGATAATTTAAATATACATAGAAATACAGTACTCTCATGTATATCTTTATTAGGATAGAAAATTATGCATTCTAATTTGTTAGAATAATAAATTATGCTTTTTAAGATAAAAAATATTTGATATAATTTCATATCAAAAATTGTATATATATGTGTTCATAACTAATAGAAAAACAGGTTAAATTTTCTACAACTATAAAAAAAACCTCTCTCACTGAGCCCTAAACAATATTGTTAAAACTGAAAAAGGTCGTCGTCGAAAGATCTCGTGGATAAAAAGCACAAAAAAAAAGTCAAGATAGATGATCTTTCAAAGGAAGATGATAATATAAAGAATAGTAGACAAAATGTAAAAGAAATAGACATACGTTTAGACGAATTTAAACTCATGCTAAAAGATAATCCTATAACTAAAGTGCCTCCACCTCAATCACCAAAAATCTCGTACAAAGATTGTTTGGTGGGTGATGGATTGGACAAAATGAACCCGAAAGAAATTGTAAATTTTGTGGTAGAAGATTATCTTTTGGACAAAAAAATTTATGGAGCTGAAAGTGGAAGACGAGACTCTCTTCAATCCAAAACCAATTATTGAAGTTAGCGTAGAAGAGTATGACGAATGGTGTAGGTCTTGGACTGATCATAAAATCTCTTTAGTAAAAGAATTACTTTGCAAATGATGGAACATTAGATCGTAAGAAAATGGGGCAAGACTGAAATAGTAAAAGTGATGGACCTGGAAGAAGGCTTCTTTTTAGTTCGTTTTGCTAATAAGGAGGATTACTCTTAAGCCCTTTTAAATGGCCTTGGATGATCGCTCATCACTACTTTCTAGTCCAAGGTGGGAGACCTCTATTTATCCCTTACGAGATGAAGTAAAAAAGGTTGCGGTTTGGGTCAGAATTCCTAATTTACCTGCGGAGCTCTACAAAAAATATTTTCTTGGAAGGTGGAAGGAATCCTAGGTAGATGTTTAAAGTGGATGAGACAACTTCTATTAATTCTATAGGTAAATTTGTAAGGATTTATGTTGAATTAGATCTGCGAAGGAAACTGGTTTTCTCTTTCTCAGCTTTGGGTAAAGATTTTAAATTGGAGTACGAAGGGCTACATCAAATTTGTTTCAATTATGGAAGGTATGGCAACAAATTTGATGGTTGTCCAAAATAACGTTATTGAAGACATGTGTGGAATAAAAATGACAAATCTGATGGTTCACCATAGCAACGGTAATGGAAGCAGCGGTGCATCCAGCAATGAACAGCGACAACAGGAGAATCAAGATATCTCAAAAGAGAAGCAAAAGATAGTGGATATAAATCAGGAAAGAACTATTAATGATTTCCTCCTTAATAATAATGATGGAAATCAATTTCTAATATTTTTCATGAGATGATATCATATGTGAAAGTTAAAGAAGAAATTTTTCTGGACCTTGAATGGTAGTTAAAAAGCTACATAGAAAAAATAAAAAGGAAGAGAAAATACCGTTGCCAAAAAGAAAAATATCTTCAACGAAATTTGATTCCCTAAAACATAAGACGATTCAGGTGAGGACTGGTGCACGAAATTACAATCACACTTTTGCAATTTCACACAACTAACCAGCAAGTGTACTGGGTCGTCCAAGTAATACTTTACGTGAGTAAGGGTCAATCCCATAGAGATTATCGGCTTGAAGCAAGCTATGGTTATCTTGTAACTCTTAGTCAGGATATCAATAATTCTCAGATTTAATTGTAAAAAGTAAAAGAACATGAAATAAATACTTGTTATGCAGTAATGGAGAATAGGTTGAGGTTTTGGAGATGCTCTGTCTTCAGAATCTCTGCTTTCCTACTGTCTTCTTCTTCACACACGCAAGGCTCCTTCCATGGCAAGCTGTATGTTGGTGAATCACCGTTGTCAATGTCTACCATCCGTCCTCTCAGTGAAAATGGTCCAAATGCGCTGTCACCGCACGGCTAATCATCTGTCGGTTCTCACTCATGCTGGAATAGGATCCATTGATCCTTTTGCGTCTGTCACTACGCCCAGCACTCGTGAGTTTGAAGCTCGTTACAGTCATCCCTTCCCAGATCCTACTTGGAATACCACAAACAAGATTTAGACTTTTCGGATCTCAGGAATGGCCGCCAATAATTCTAGCCTATACCACGAAGGTTCTAATCTTAGATTAGAAACCCAAGAGATACACATTCAAACTTGATTGCATGTAGAACGGAGGTGGTTGTCAGGCACACGTTCATAGGTGAGAATGATGATTAGTGTTACGGATCATCACATTCATCAGGTTGAAGTGCGAATGAATATCTTAAAATAGAAGCTAGCGTGATAGAATGGAAAACAGTAGTAATTGCATTAATTCATCGAGATACAGCAGAGCTCCTCACCCCCAACAATGGGGTTTAGAGACTCATGCCGTCAGAAATACAATATGAAACGTGTAAAGTGTCATGAGGTACAAGATGAATCATTAAAAGTAGTTTTTATAATAAACTAGTGACCTAGGGTTACAGAAAATGAGTAAGCTAGAATAATTAGTGTAGAAATCCACTTCCGGGGCCCACTTGGTGTGTGCTTGGGCTGAGCATTGAAGCTTTCACGTGTAGAGACCTTTCTTGGAGTTAAACGCCAGCTTTTGTGCCAGATTGGGCGTTTAACTCCAGCTTTTATGCCAGTTCTGGCGTTTTGACGCCAGAATTTTTATGCTGACTTGGAACGCCGGTTTGGGCCATCAAATCTCGGACAAAGTATGAATTATTATATATTGCTAAAAAGTCCAGGATGTCTACTTTCCAAAACAATTGAGAGTGCGCCAATTGGGCTTCTGTAGCTCCAGAAAATCCACTTCGAGTGCAGGGAGGTCAGAATCCAACAGCATCTGCAGTCCTTTTTCAGCCTCTGAATCAGATTTTTGCTCAGGTCCCTCAATTTCGGCCAGAAAATACCTGAAATCACAGAAAAACACACAAACTCATAGTAAAGTCCATAAATATGATTTTTGAATAAAAACTAACTAAAATATACTAAAAATATACTAAAAACAATGCCAAAAAGCGTATAAATTATCCGCTCATCAATGACCATAATGGCGATGAAGCTAGCAAAAATATGGGAAATCAGGTTAGTAATGGAGAAAGCTCCAAAGGTAATGATCATGGAGCCAAATTCGATAATAATAGAGGGAAACAAAAGTAGGCAGCTAACAAAAACAAAAACAACAAAATGGTTACCGGCAAGCACAATGAAAAACCTAAGCAGCAAAATAACAGACAAATCCAATTAGGAGGCCCTAAACAAATGTAGAAGGAGAAAAAACCAAATTTAAAAGAAAAATCAGAGTTTAATTCAAGTGAATATAGAAAGCAGCAGGCAGTAGATCTCATGGGGATCAGTTTTATAATATTGCCAATAATATAAGTAAAGAGAGCCAGAAAGAAAGCCATATTTCTCGAAAGGATAACCATAAAAATCAATGTAATTTTAGGAATTAGGACATCAAAAAATAAGATTGGTGGTGAAGGAGGTCATGGTGTAAGAGAATATAAAGACAAACCCCAGAGCAATATGATGTGCAACAAAACAACATGATGATGGAAGATGAAAATAATGCAGAAAAGTGTTTGGGTCTAGAAGGAAGAGATGGAGTTGATGCTCCAGAACACAGACCCATGGAAGCTTAATTGCTTCTTGATCTCAGGGTTCAAGGGGTCTTTCTTATAATTCTATTTTTTTCCTTGTTAATTTTTTAAGTTTTTTAATGAATATCATCATTGGGAACAATAGAGGGGCCTCAGCTAAGGGGAAAAGCTAGATATTGTTCTAAGTTTTGCGTTTTACCTAAAGCTCATGTTTCAGGCGCTAAGGTCAAAGCTGTTATCAAGAAAATGGGGTTCAATTTGTGGTGTCTTAGTGAAGCAGAGAGTTTCTCTAGGGAGATTTGGTGCCTCTGGATGAAAGATAATTGGAACGTTAAGCCTCAACAGATTCACAAACAGTTCATCCATCTTGAAATGTAGTATGAGAACACGAATTCATAGTTCTTCGCAACCATTTATATAAGCCCTCAAGCAAGTCGAAGATTTGATCTTTGGAATAATTTAGAGAACATAGCTTCTGCTATTCATGGGGCTTGGTGTTTGGATGGAGACTTCAACTCTATCCTCTGTCTCTCAATGACTCATGGGGTTCTTCTAACCTTTTTCAAAATACATATAAATTTGTAGATATCATTAATAATTGTGATCAAACTGACCTTGGCTTTTCTGGTCCCCTTTTTACGTAGCAAGTAGGGATGCATACAGATCAGATCGGATCCAATATCCGCATATTTTAACCTTGGATCCGATTCGATTCGCACATGGGCGGATCGGATCGGATCGGGTATCGGATATATCCAATTAAAAAAGTTATTTCTAAGAATTAAAAAAGTTTGAAAAAATCTCTTAAAGAACCAGAATCATTATTCAAACAACAGCAGAGAAGATTCAACAACAGAAATTTTATAAATAATAGTACCAATTCAAAATAATAACAAGAGAACCAAAATTTTCTAATAGCAATACATCTAAATTTAATAGCTAATAGAATCCAAATTTAAAACAAAAAAATTAAACTAAAAGCCAAAACCCATAATTTAAAGAAGTAGAACCCAGAACTTAATGAAAACAGAAACAGAATCAAAATCCAGAAGAAAGTGCACAAGCAGAAGCCAAAAGAAACAGAAGCTAGAAGAAGCAGATGTAGAAGCAGAAACCAGAAGTAGAAGCCCGAAGAAGAACGGCGAGGACAAACCTCGATGAACATTGAAACTTAGGCAATTAATAGAGTTGAGGAAGAGAGCGGCAAGAAGGCGAGCGACATGGAGAGGACTAGGCGGCGCAGAGAACAGGGAAAGAAGAACAGATGGACCGAGGAAGAGAAGACTGGGAGATCTAAGACGTCTTGCGGCACAATTATCATGGGATTAGTTTGTATGTGCCGTTATTGTTATTTCTACTATCTCATATATATTGTTCGTACTCATATCATTATTATGCAAAACCTGGTGAAAAGGAGAATAGACATTCTCAAGGTGTCACTCCCCAACTAACCATAGATCTAAAATTCAGATATTCGAATCAGAAATGTGAACATAATCCGTCTCATTACATAGCTACCCCCTCTTTCCTCCATTTAGAAAACCAAAAGTTTTGGTCCAAATTTCCAATGCACCAATCAAAACCATCCTTCAAAATATCCCATAGCATTCTCTCTTACAACCCTGATGTGCAAGCGGGTTCAGTGGTAGGATGGACTTGGTCCGGTAGGGCGGTTAAGGTTTATGATGTCAGTAATAGATACTTATGGCTCTGCAAGGAGATGTTTGAATGGGAGGAGAGAGGGAATTAACTTTGGATTTGGCGTCAACTTGTTCCAGAAAAGATCAAATTCTTGGTTTGGCTTTGTGTGCGAGAGGCACTGCCCACTGCTATTTTTCATCTCAGGAGAGACCTTTCACCTACAGATAGTTGTCCCAGTTGCTTAATGGTGCGCGAAATTGTTACTCTGAGGTTGTAAAATTTGTTGTTCGTTCTCTCCCTGGTAATGGCGCCAACAAACTGGTGCACAATACCATGGTCCAAGCATAACTTCACAACTTCGCACAACTAACCAGCAAGTGCACTGGGTCGTCCAAGTTAGAAACTCTACCGTTTGAAGATACATAAGTGAAATTTTCAAGTATGGCCGAATGGCCAGCCCCCATGATCTAAGAACCAGACGTCCCAAGATGCCTAATACAATAGTAAAAGGTCCTATTTATACTAAACTAGTTACTAGGGTTTACAGAAGTAAGTAATTGATGCATAAATCCACTTCCGGGGCCCACTTGGTGTGTGCTTGGGCTGAGCTTGAATGTTACACATGCAGAGGCTCTCTCTGGAGTTGAACGCCAGGTTGTAACGTGTTTCTGGCGTTCAACTCTGGTTCGTGACATGTTTCTGGCGTTTAACTCCAGACTGCAGCGTAGAACTGGCGTTCAACGCCCTTTTACGTCATCTAACCTCGGCCAAAGTATGAACTATTATATATTGTTGAAAAGCCCTAGATGTCTACTTTCCAACGCAATTGGAAGCGCGCCATTTTGAGTTCTGTAGCTCCAGAAAATCCACTTTGAGTGTAGGGAGGTCAGAATCCAACAGCATCAGCAGTCCTTCTTCAACTTCTGAATCTGATTTCTGCTCAAGTCCCTCAATTTCAGCCAGAAAATACCTGAAATCATAGAAAAACACACAAACTCATAGTAAAGTCCAGAAATGTGAATTTAACATAAAAACTAATAAAAACATCCCTAAAAGTAACTAGATCCTACTAAAAACATACTAAAAATAATGCCAAAAAGCGTATAAATTATCCGCTCATCACAACACCAAACTTAAATTGTTGCTTGTCCCCAAGTAATTGAAAATCAAATAGGATAAAAAGAAGAGAATATACTATAAATTCCAAACTATCAATAAAACATAGCTCCAATCAGATGAGTGGGACTTGTAGCTTTTTGCCTCTTGAATAGTTTTGGCATCTTACTTTATCCATTGAGGTTCAGAATAATTGGCATCTATAGGAACTCAGAGTTTAGATAGTGTTATTGATTCTCCTAGTTCAGTATGTTGATTCTTGAACACAGCTACTTTATGAGTCTTGGTCGTGGCCCTAAGCACTTTGTTTTCCAGTATTACCACCGGATACATAAATGCCACAGACACATAATTGGGTGAACCTTTTCAGATTGTGACTTAGCTTTGCAAAGTCCCCAATTAGAGGGGTCTAGGGTTCTTAAGCACACTCTTCTTTTGCTTTGGACCTTGACTTTAACCGCTCAGTCTCAAGTTTTCACTTGACACCTTCACGCCACAAGCACATGGTTAGGGACAGTTTGGTTTAGCCGCTTAGGCCAGGATTTTATTCCTTTAGGCCCTCCTATCCACTGATGCTCAAAGCCTTGGGATCCTTTTTATTTACCCTTGCCTCTTGGTTTTAAGAGCTTTTGGCTTTTTCTGCTTGCTTTTTATTTTTATTTTTTTCGCCTATATTTTTTTTTTCTGCAAGCTTTTGTATTCACTGCTTTTTCTTGCTTCAAGAATCATTTTTATGATTTTTTAGATTATCAAATCATATGTCTCCTTGTCAGAGGAACCAATGATGTCCTTGAGCTCTTCTATGTCTCTTCATTGTCTTTATTGCTCCTCCCTCATTGCTTTTTGATCTTCTCTAATTTCATGAAGGATGATGGAGTGCTCTTGATGTTCCACCTTTAGTTGTCCCATGTTGGAACTTAATTCTCCTAGGGAGGTGTTGATTTGCTCCCAATAGTTTTGTGGAGGAAGATGCATTTGAGGCATCTCCGGGATCTCATGGTGATGAGCTTCATGCGTTTCTTGAGATCCATGAATGGGATCTCTTGTTTGCTTCATCCTTTTCTTAGTGATGGGCTTCTCTTCCTCAATGGGAATGTCTCCTTCTATGAAAGCTTCAGCTGAGTAACATAGATGGCAAATAAGATGAGGGAAAGCTAGCCTTGCCAAGGGAGAGGACTTTTCGGCTATTTTGTAGAGTTCAAGGGAGATGACTTCATGAACTTCTACTTCCTCACCAGTCATGATGCTATGAATCATGATGGCCCGATCCACAGTAACTTCAGATCGGTTGCTAGTGGGGATGATGGAGCGTTGGATGAACTCCAACCATCCTCTAGCCACAGGCTTAAGGTCCAGTCTTCTAAATTGAACCGGTTTGCCTTTTGAGTCAATCTTCCATTGAGCTCCTTCCACACATATGTCCATGAGGACTTGGTCAAACCTTTGATTAAAGTTGACCCTTCTAGTGTAGGGGCGTGCATCTCCTTGCATCATGGGCAAGTTAAACGCCAACCTCACGTTTTCCGGACTAAAATCTAAGTATTTCCCCCGAACCATGGTGAGATAATTTTTTGGGTTCGGGTTCTTACTTTGATCATGGTTCCTAGTGATCCATGCATTGGCATAGAACTCTTGAACCATTAGGATGCCGACTTGTTGGATGGGGTTTGTTAGAACTTCCCAACCTCTTCTTTGGATTTCATGTTGGATCTCCAGATACTCATTTCTCTTGAGCTTGAAAGGGACCTCGGGGATCACCTTCTTCTTGGCCACAACATCATAGAAGTGGTCTTGATGAGCTTTGGAGATGAATCTTTCCATCTCCCATGACTCGGAGGTGGAAGCTTTTGTCTTTCCTTTTTCCTTTTCTAGAGGATTCTCCGGTCTTAGGTGCCATCAATGGTAATGGAAAAACAAAAAACTTATGCTTTTACCGCACCAAACTTAGAATATTGCTCGCCCTCGAGCAAGAGAAGAAATAATAGATGAAGAAGAAGAAGAAATGGAGGAGAGGGAGAGAGAGATGTGTTTCAGCCAAGAAGAGGAGGAGAGGGTTGTGTTGTGTGAAAATGAAGAAGAATGGAGGGCTTTATATAGGGAAGGGAGGGGGGTTAAGGTTCGGCCATATAGGGTGGGTTTGGGTGGGAAATTGGTTTTCAATTTTGAAGGTAGGTGGAGTTTATGGGGAAGAGTGGATGGATGTGAGTGGTGAAGTGGTGATAGGGAAGAGAGATTGAGGTGATTGGTGAAGAGTTTTGGGGAAGAGTGTTTATTGGGAAGAGAGGATGTGGGGTCCACATATGCTGAGGTGTCAAGGAATTGCATCCCTGCACCAATTAGGCATGTAAAATGCCTTTGCATGCAATTCTGGCGTTTAAACGCCGAATTGATGCTTGTTCTGGGCGTTCAGCGCCCAGATGCAGCATATTTCTGGCGTTGAACGCCAGTTCTATGCTTGTTTCTGACGTTCAGCGCCAGCTTTTCTCACTGTGCATTTCTGGCGTCTGAACGCCAGGATGCTGCTTGTTTCTGGCGTTCAACGCTAGATCCATGCTCTGTTCTGGTGTTGAACGCCAGCCAGATGCTCCTTACTGGCGTTTAAACGCCAGTAAGATCCTCCTCCAGGGTGTGATTTTTTTTCTGCTGTTTTTGATTCCGTTTCAATTTTTATATTTATTTTGTGACTCCACATGATCATGAACCTAATAAAACATGAAATAACAATAAAAATAAATTAAAATTAGATAAATAAAAATTGGGTTGCCTCCCAACAAGCGCTTCTTTAATGTCAATAGCTTGACAGTGGGCTCTCATGGAGCCTCACAGATGTTCAGAGCATTGTTGAGACTTCCCAACACCAAACTTAGAGTTTGGATATGGGAATTCAACACCAAACTTAGAGTTTAGTTGAGGCCTTCCAACACCAAACTTAGAGTTTGACTGTGGGAGCTCTAGTTGACTCTATTTTGAGAGAAGCTTACTGTGCCTCTTTTTCATGTTTACAGAAGGATGTCCTTGAGTTTTAAACTCAAGGGAGTCCTCATTCAATTGAAGGACTAGTTCACCTCTGTTAACATCAATTACAGCTCTTGCTGTGGCTAGGAAGGGTCTTCCAAGAATGATGGATTCATCCTCATCCTTCCAGTATCTAGGATTATGAAATCAGCAGGGATGTAAAGGCCTTCAACCTTTACTAATATGTCCTCTACTTGTCCATAAGCCTGTTTTCTGGAGTTGTCTGCCATCTCTAATGAGATTCTGGTAGCTTGCACCTCAAAGATTCCCAGTTTCTCCATTACAGAGAGGGGCATGAGGTTTATCCCTGACCCAAGGTCACATAGAGCCTTCTCAAAGGTCATGGTGCCTATGGTACAAGGTATTAGGAATCTTCCAGGATCCTGTTTCTTCTGAGGCAATCTCAGTTGATCCAATGCATTTAATTCATTGGTAAACAGGGGAGGTTCATCTCCCCAAGT
>NC_029792.2:24746214-24778515 GCF_000816755.2 Arachis ipaensis
TCCCAGGAGGTCTTCCTCCTTGGGATTCACGTTCTCCTCCTCTTTTGTGGTTTCGGCCATGATGGTCATTTCAATGGCCTTGCACTCTCCTTTTGGATTTTCTTCTGTATTGCTTGGGAGAGTATTAGGAGGGATTTCAATAATCTTTTTACTCAGCTGGCCCACTTGTGCTTCCAAATTTCTAATGGAGGACCTTGTTTCATTCATGAAACTCACAGTGGCCTTAGATAGATTAGAGACTAAATTTGCTAAATTAGATGTATTTTGTTCAGAGTTCTCTGTCTATTGCTGAGTGGATGATGGAAAAGGCTTGCTATTGCTAAACCTGTTTCTTCCACCATTATTAAGGCCTTGTTGAGGCTTTTGTTGATCCTTCCATGAGAGATTTGGGTGATTTCTCCATGAGGGATTATAGGTGTTTCCATAGGGTTCACCCATGTAATTCACCTCTGCAATTGCAGGATTCTTAGGATCATAAGCTTCTTCTTCAGAAGCTGCTTCTTGAGTACTGTTGGATGCAGCTTGCATTCCATTTAGACTCTGAGAAATCATATTGACTTGCTGAGTCAATATTTTGTTCTGAGCCAATATGGCATTCAGAGTACTGTTCAAAAATTTCTGAAAGGTGCTTGCTGGATTGTTGTAATTTAGCTTCTCTTAGTTTCCTCTTCAGAGTCCTTTCAGGTTCTGGATCTGCTTCAACAAGAATGTTCTTGTCCTTGCTCCTGCTCATATGAAAAAAAGAGGAAACAGAAAAATAATAATAATAGGGATCCTTTTTGCCCAGGTATAGAGGTTTCCTTAGGTGAGTGGAAGAAAAGAAGAGTAGAAGAAAAGAAGAAGAGAAAATCTGAACTTAGAGAGAGAGAGAGAGGGGGTTCGGATTTTTGGTGAGTGAGGAAGAGATGTTAGTAAATAAATAAATAAATAGAAGGAGATGAGAGAGAAAGAGAATTTTCGAAAATTATTTTTGAAAAATGGTTAGTGATTTTCGAAAATTAAAAGAAGAAATAAATTAAAATTGAATTTTGAAACAATTAGTTAATTAAAAAGAATTTTTGAAAAAGAGGGAGATATTTTCGAAAATTAGAGAGAGAGAGTTAGTTAGGTAGTTTTGAAAAAGATAAGAAACAAACAAAAAGTTAGTTAGTTAGTTGAAACAAATTTTGAAAATCAATTTTGAAAAGATAAGAAGATAAGAAGTTAGAAGGGATATTTTAAAATCAAATTTTTGAAAAAGATAAGATTTTTTAAAAAGATATGTTTGAAATTAGTTTTGAAAAAGATTTGATTTTTAAAATCACAATTAATGACTTGATTCATAAGAAATCACAAAATATGATTCTAGAACTTAAAGTTTGAATCTTTCTTAACAAGTAAGTAACAAACTTGAAATTTTTGAATCAAAACATTAATTGTTGATGATATTTTCGAAAATATGATGTAAAATTAAGAAAAAGATTTTTGAAAAAGATTTTTGAAATTTTCGAAAATAGATAAGAAAAATGAAAAAGATTTGATTTTTGAAAAAGATTTTGAAAAATATAAGATTTTTAAATTGAAAATTTGATTTGACTCATAAGAAACAATTGAATTTTTTAAAATTTTTGAAAAAGTCAATCCAAATTTTCGAAATTTATGAGAGAAAAAAAGGAAAGATATTTTTTTTTTTGAATTTTTAATGATGAAAGAGAAAAAACATAAAAATGATGCAATGCATGAAAATTTTGGATCAAAACAATGAATGCATGCAAGAATGCTATGAATGTCAAGATGAACACCAAGAACACTTTGAAGATCATGATGAACATCAAGAACATATTTTTGAAAATTTTTATATGCAAAGAAAACATGCAAGACACCAAACTTAGAATTCTTTCATGTTCAGACATTATGAATGCAAAAATGCACATGAAAAACAAGAAAAGACACAACAATAAAATATGAAGATCAATCAAGAAGGTTTATCAAGAACAACTTGAAGATCATGATGAATGCAATGCATGAATGCAATTTTCGAAAAATGCAAGATGAGTATGCAATTGACACCAAACTTAAAAATGGACTCAAGACTCAAACAAGAAACATGAAATTTTTTTTTTATGATTTTCTAATTTTTTTGGATTTTTCGAAAATTATTTGTGAAAAAGAAAAATAAGGATTCCAAAATTTTTAATATGAATTCCAGGAATCTTGCACTCTTAGTCTAAAGCTCCAATCTGAGGGTTAGACATGGCTTAATAGCCAGTCAAGCTTTAGCATGTAAATCAAGTGGATCAGGAACAGCAGCAGGTGGATTAGCAACAACTAGCTTGCTCTTGATAATGTTGGGTTGGAAGCCCCAGTCTAAATGAATTTAGACATGGCTTTTACAGCCAGTCAGGCTTCAACATGCTTCATGAAACACTAGAATTCATTCTTAAAAATTCTGAAGAACATAATAAAAATTTTTGAAAAGAATTTTTTTTATTTTTTTTTCGAAAATAATGGAGAAATTTTTTGAAAATTTTTTTTTGAAAACTTTTTGAAAATAAAATAAGAAGAAAATTACCCAATGTGAGCAACATGATGAACCGTCAGTTGTCCAAACTCGAACAATCTCCGGCAACGGCGCCAAAAACTTGGTGCGCGAAATTGTTACTCTGAGGTTATAAAATTTGTTGTTCGTTCTCTCCCTGGTAATGGCACCAACAAACTGGTGCACAATACCATGGTCCAAGCATAACTTCACAACTTCGCACAACTAACCAGCAAGTGCACTGGGTCGTCCAAGTAATAAAACCTTACGTGAGTAAGGGTCGATCCCACGGAGATTGTTGGTATGAAGCAAGCTATGGTCACCTTGTAAATCTCAGTCAGGCGGATAATAATTGATTGTGGAGTTTTCAAAAATAAATAATAAATAATTAGAAAATAAAGATAGAAACACTTATGTAGATCATTGGTGAGAATTTCAGATAAATGTATAGAGATGCGTTCGTTCCTCTGAACTTCTGCTTTCCTGCTGTCTTCATCCAATCAATCCTACTCCTTTCTATGGCTGGCTTTATGTAAGGACATCACCGTTGTCAATGGCTACTTTTCATCCTCTCTGTGAAAATGGTCCGATGCGCTGTCACTGCATGGCTAATCATCTGGAGGCATCACCGTTGTCAATGGCTGCATCCCATCCTCTCTGTGAAAATGGTCCTATGCGCTATCACTGCATGGCTAATCATCTAGAGGTTCTCGATCATATTGGAATAGGATTCACCCTCCTTTTGAGTCTGTCACTATGCCCAACACTCGCGAGTTTGAAGTTCGTCACAGTCATTCAATCCCAGAATCCTACTCGAAATACCACAGATAAGGTTTAGACTTTCCGGATTCTCATGAATGCCGCCATCAATCTAGCTTATACCACGAAGATCCTGATTAAGAGATCCAAGAGATACTCATCCAATCTAAGGTGGAACAGAAGTGGTTGTCAGGCACGCGTTCGTGGGGGAATAATGATGATTGTCACGTTCATCACATTCATATTGAAGTGCGAATGAATATCTTAGAAGCGGAATAAGTTGAATTGAATAGAAAAATAGTAGTACTTTGCATTAATTCATGAGGAACAGCAGAGCTCCACACCTTAATCTATGGAGTGTAGAAACTCTACCGTTTGAAGATACATAAGTGAAAGGTTCAGGCATGGCCGAATGGCCAGCCCCCATGATCTAAGAACCAGACGTCCCAAGATGCCTAATACAATAGTAAAAGATCCTATTTATACTAAACTAGTTACTAGGGTTTACAGAAATAAGTAATTGATGCATAAATCCACTTCCGGGGCCCACTTGGTGTGTGCTTGGACTGAGCTTGAATGTTACACGTGCAGAGGCTCTCTCTGGAGTTGAACGCCAGGTTGTAACGTGTTTCTGGCGTTCAACTCTGGTTCGTGACGTGTTTCTGGCGTTTAACTCCATACTGCAGCATAGAACTGGCGTTCAACGCCCTTTTACGTCATCTAAACTCAGCCAAAGTATAGACTATTATATATTTCTGGAAAGCCCTGGATGTCTACTTTCCAACGCAATTGAAAGCGTGCCATTTTGAGTTCTGTAGCTCCAGAAAATCCACTTTGAGTGTAGGGAGGTCAGAATCCAACAGCATCAGCAGTCCTTCTTCAACCTCTGAATCTGATTTTTGCTCAAGTCCCTCAATTTCAGACAGAAAATACCTGAAATCACAGAAAAACACACAAACTCATAGTAAAGTCCAGAAATGTAAATTTAACATAAAAACTAATAAAAACATCCCTAAAAGTAACTAGATCCTACTAAAAACATACTAAAAACAATGCCAAAAAGCGTATAAATTATCCGCTCATCACTTAACTTTCTAGGAAACAGTTTTTCACTGTATTCGGAATTGTCCGAAGGCTCAATTTGTTTGGCAGACTCTAGAGATTTCCAGTCATCTTTAGGATTTGAAGAACTAGTTCTTGTCCCATAACAAAGAGCATCCTTTTTTATTCTTTTCTGGTCTGTGGTGGATTTAGAGAGTTAGGAACAATGAGATTTTTAACCATCATGAGCCTTGGTCTCCTTTTAAAGTGGCTCGTATAGCTTTAGCCTTCGAGAAAGAATTTTGGAATGTCTTTGAATTGCAACGAGTTTCTATTCCTTCTATGATTAGTTGCTCTTAGGTTCCTCCTTTGATGGATACTTTTAAAGATCAATTGTGATGTTAGTTACTCTGGTTCTGGGGATCGAATTGGTTTTGCTTATGTTAATAGAGATTGGAATAGAAATTGACAACGAGGCTATTTGGGAATAATAGAGAGTTGCAATATTCTTCAAGGAGAGTTGTTTGCTATTTGGAGATGATTTCTTTTAACTTAGGACTTGAGGAAAAGAGATGTGATTTGCGAAGCGAATTGTTTGGAGGCTTTCATTCTTATTAACAATTCTCATGATAATGCTGGGTGTGTAGATTCTTTGGTGCTTAAAGTCAGAGATATCATGACTTGGAACTTGGAAGTGGTGCGTTGATTTTCACTTGATCCTGCGAGATGCAAACACAATGGTGGATACCATGGCAAAGACGACGTTGAGATCACATTCGCAGCATGTAGAGCTTCCAATACCTTGGAAAGAGTTTGAGATGAGTATTCAGAGGGATTGTCCTGCGCCTTCTTAGTCACTTAGGACTTTGTTTTTCTTTTCTACTTGGTTGTTTTAAATTTTCAATCACAAAAAAAAAATCATTATTATTATCATTATCATTTTTCTTTACATTTTCATTCTCACTATTCTATAACAATATCTATAACAATATATAAAGGGGATATAGGAGTTTGGTGTCCAATTCTTCTTCCCATTTTATCCCTATGCACTACAACCTAAAACCATGTGTAGTTATTCTTATCATGGAGTAGTTTCTATTATCATGCAATTAATTTGTATGTGCAGTTATTGTTATTTTTACTATCCTATATATATTGTTCGTACTCATATCATTATTGTCATTACATTTCTCTTTACATTTTCATTCTCATTCTTTTTTAATTTTTTCTTTTATTTATATTAATATCACTACAAAATTCTTCACGTATAACTACAACAAATTATAACGATATATAAAGGGAATGAAAATTTGCTATCAAATTATTTCTTTCCATTTTATCCCTACTATAACCCAAAATCACGTGTAGTTATTTCTATCACGGAGTCGTTTTTATTATCATGAATATTGTTATTTCTACTTCTATAACAATATAAAGGGAATATAAAAATTTGATGTCTAATTCTTTTTTTCCATTTTATCCATGGGAATTGCAACCCAAACCCACGTGTAGTTGTTTTTACTATGGAACAATTTCTATTATCATGAAATTAGTTTGTATGTGCAGTTGTTGTTATTTTTACTATTCTATATATATTGTTCGTATTCATATTATTATTGTCATTATCATTTCTCTTTGCATTTTCATTTTCAATCTTTTCTAATTCTTTCTTCTATTTATATTAACATCGCTACAAAATTCTACACGTATAACTACAACAAACTATAATAATATATAAAAGAATATGGAAATTTGGTATCAAATTCTTTCTTTTCATTTTATTCCTATGCACTAAAATCCAAAATCACGTGTAATTATTTCTATTATGGAGTCGTTTCTATTATCATGGATATTGTTATTTCTACTACACATGTATATTGTTTATACTATCTTATATCATTATTATCATTATTCTTTCTTTTTGTATTTTCATTCTCACTCTTTTCTAATTTTTTCTCCTATTTATATTAACATGGATGTTGACTACAAAATTTTACACATACAACTACAACAAACAAAAAATATGGACACCAAATTTTTTCTTTTCAATTATTTATCTTTATTTTATTATTATATGTTGTGTTCCTCTTTTTCTCTCCGAATTTATTTATTTCTTTCTTTTTTTTTCAACCGTAACATACCTCATTGCAAATACAATATAAAAAGAAGCATAGTACGGTAAATACATTGTCTTTTAATTTATGTTAATATTAATTTGCATAGTTTTATTCTGAATATAGTACTTTGTGAGTGATGTATACGATTCAGTCTCATTCTAATTATTTTATTAGAGTTTTTTTAACTATCAAAATAAATACTATATATAAAGGCAATCTTTTTCTCCTCATCCACTCTCTTCTTATATTGTTTAGTTTTACGTTAATTTTGGTTTGTATTTTTTGTTTTGAATAGATATTAGTGTTATATACAATTTGCTGTCACTTTAATTATTTTATTAAATTTTGTATTGTAACGATAAAAAAATATGATGTATAAAGATAATATTTTTTTTATTCTTATATCAACTAATTGATTTGATTAAATATTTAAATATCACACAATTTAATATTATGTATATCAATTAATTGAATATAATTGTTAGAGTAGAATTAGGATCAATTAGATCAATTAGCATTATTCAACATATCTGAATATTTATTATAGGATATTACGTCTTTATTATTTCGATTCTCTTATCACCTATAAATATCATTCTATATTGTATCATTCTATACAACTTGAATACTCACAAACCTTTTTCCTATTGCTCCATCTCCCCTTTCTAACATAGTATCAGAGTCATGGTATCCTCCTTGAGGAGGATAAGTTGATTTTTCTTCTGGTAAAATTACCGTACTTTTCATACTTTTCTTCTGTGCTATTTTTTTTCTTCTCTTTTGTCAATGCTTTAATGCTTTTTTGACCTCACCGATTAGCTCATCCACTACTTACTTATTCTAATGGAGGAATCATATGTTTTTTTTTGTCACTTTCTGATAGTTTGTCATCTCTTCGCACTTTGTCACTTTTCAGCAATTTTTTGGCAGTTCGCCATCTTTTTAGTAGTTTTTCGGCAGTTGGCCACTCTTGCGGCAGTTCCGTTTGCATTCTCCTCCAGCAGTTCCATCTGCGTTTTCTTCTGGCAGTTTCATCTACGCTTCCTTCCAACAGTTCTGTCTGCGCTTCCTTGTGGCAATTCCGTCTGCACTTCCTTCCGGCAGTTCCGTCTGTGCTTCCTTCCGGCAGTTCCGTCTGCACTTCTTTCCGACAGTTCTATCTGCGCTTTCTTTAGGCAGTTCCATTCGCACCCATTCTATCAGTTTATGCATTTTTTTATTTAGTTGTTTCAAGTAAGTTTTCAAACTCAAGTTGTCACTTGAGTTTGAGGGGGGATGTTAGAGTGTAATTAGCATAAAATAGATCAATTAGACATTATTTAACATATCTAAATATTTATTATAGGATATTACATCTTTATTATTTTGATTCTTTTTAGCACTTATAAATACCTTTCTATATTGTATCATTTTACACAACTTGAATACACACAAATTTTTTCTCTACTGCCCTCTCTTACCCTTTTTAATAATAATAAATATAACTTAATTTAGTTAGAAGTTCATTGTTTTATAGTCTTCTATATATATATAAACATGACAGAATAAAATTGTAAAAATAATCTTTTTATCACTTTGGATATTTTAACTCTTTTTTCTTTTTTTCTCTTTACGTATAATTTTGTTTTGCGTTAACTTTGTTTATTTAATGATAAAATATACTCATGTTAATTCTATTATATAATAGTTTGTTTTTCTTCTATGTATTTTGATTAGTATAGTTACTATTGATCTTGCTGTTTTCGTTTTCTTGAACTGTTCTTTATTTTTTTATGACTTGATAGTTTAAATAAAAAAAAAAAGCAAAAAAAGAAAAAAAATGATGGCCAAAAGCGGAGGTTAGAAGCCTAAAGCAGCAACATCATTTCTCAGTATTATTATTATTATTATTATTATGAACTTTATTATTTCTTTTCTAACATTCTTTAATACAGGATTCGTTTCTTTTTCTTAATTATTATTAATACTTTTATTCTTTTCTTCTCTAATTATTGAAAATTTTCAAATACTATTATAAAATTCTAGATATTTTTTATTTTATTATTCTTAAATTATACATTATACCGTGTATTTGAAGAGTTTCATCTGACATTATATATTTTTTTGGATACAAAGGGATAATGAAGTTGAAGTGAGTAACAAAATTGATTATATAATAAGATGCAAATTTTTAGAACTTCTAGCATAATTGACAAATTTGTTAGTTTCAAAATAAATTGTTACTCTATTTTTTATCTTTTATTTAATTTTTTAATAATTTTTTTCTTGATTTTCTTAATTAATTATGATTGTAATAATTCATCACAAATTTGTATTTTGTAAAAAAAATTTATCAATCATAAAATATAGAAACTTAACCAAAAAATTTAAAAAATGTTGATTAATCACAAAATAAAAAATTATAAATTGTACTTTAATCATGTTGTAAAATACAGATTGGGCTATTCAGAATTAGTTTTTTATCATTAATGTTAACTTAAATTATAATAAGATAAAAAGTAAAAATTGTATATAATAATTTAATTTAATTATTTATACTACCAAAATTATTTTTTATTATATCTCATTTATTTTTATCCATTGGTGATCTTTAATCCAGTAACCACTTCGTCTCAGAAGTCCAGACGCCTAACGAGATGCCTCTCGACCTGCATTTGAAAGACAACAACATAGTATGGGATGAGAACCAGAGGTTCTTAGTATGGTAAAGGTGTCACACACATAATATACAAGGTCCTGGGAATGCCAGAGGCAATCCTAGAACGCCGACACTCAGATTATAGAGCTTAAAGTATTAAACAGAAGACATAAGGGTGGTTTTCTAAGAGTATCCAATGCCTAACTTAACTTAATCTTAAATCTAAGTCCCATTCTGCCATTCCTTCATACCCCCATCTCCGTCAGCATTTTACAGACAAATAAACAGATAAAGGCAAGCACAAGAAGGTTACAAATACTGCAGGTAACAAATATACATATAGCATGGCAAGTACACTTAGGCACACCTAGTTAATGCACAAACAAGTAATTCAAGTAGTATGCATATGATGCATGCATGTCCTATGGCTGATGAGGCTCATCTGTCGGTTATCCAGCCAACCTGACAAGTCCGAAAACATTAGACTGTCCCTCGACGTGCATCCCCAAGAGTCTATGCATAGCTTTTTCTCAAATAATCAATATTGCTCAATGGGGGTTAACATTCTCGGGAATTTATAAGTGCCCGGTCACCCTTACGTCGTAGGGTCAACAGAGTATCAAGTTTTCAACTTGGTACACGTGGTGGCAAGGCACGGTACTTTACCCAGGGAAACTCGTATCTCAGATCATTTAATCATTCAAGCCAAATATCATACATGATCATTCATTTGGTTATCAAGCCAAGTATCATACATAATCATCCGTAACATTTCATAATCAATTCATCACTTTCCTTTTTAGCTTTACTTCACCTCCAAGTTATCCCCATTTCCTAGCTTCATCTGATTGTCAAGTTTAATACCACTATTTATGACTAAAGGAAAGGAAATAGAAGTTTAGAGGTTTGAAATAAGGTTTTAAAACTCAAAAATCATGTTTGCTGGAACAGGGGCCATGCATACGCGTGGCTCACGCGTGCGCGTGAAAATATAAAACTGCAGCTCGCGCGCGCGTCCCCTTGTCACGCGTACACGTGGACATACTTGTTGGCTCCTTTCGCATACGCATAGGACCAGTCACGTACGCATCGCCAAAACTCATGCCACGCGTGCGCGTCGGCCACGTGTAACACCCTACCACACAGAGCTTTACACCTAGGATGTAAAACAGAGGTGACGAGGTGCTACGACTTTTAAAATTAAAATACATACGTATAATAGCAGAAAGAATATAATAAACTAGGAGCCTTGAAATACGGGTAAAATAAAATCGCGAAACAAAAAGCGCAATGCTCCAGAAACGGAATAACTTGCGTGTGAAGAAAACTATAACTATCAAACATAAGATAATAAAAGTAGGAATAGAGAGCCAAGGATACAAAGTAACAAGCTCCTAACTCAGTCCGCGAAGTCAAGACTGGCCGTAGAACATACACACATATATATACATATCCAAAACCCAAATGTACATAAACAAAATCCTGTCTCTCCATAAACATCTAAGAGGATCAAAAAGAATAAGTTATGCGAAGAGAAAGCTATATATATATATATACATCACCGTACAACAAAATAACCCAGTAACCATTTTGTCTCGAGAGTCCAGACGCCTAATGAGATGCCTCTCGACCTGCATCTGAAAGACAACAACATAGTATGGGGTGAGAACCAGAGGTTCTCAGTATGGTAAAGGTGCCACACACATAATATATAAGGTCCTGGGAATGCCAGAGGCAATCCTAGAATGCCGACACTCAAATTATAGAGCTTAAAGTATTAAACAGAAGCCATAAAGGGTGGTTTTCTAAGAGTATCAAACGCATAACTTAACTTAATCTTAAATCTAAGTACCATTCTGCCATTCCTCTATACCCCATCTCCGTCAGCATTTCACAGACAAATAAATAGATAAAGGTAAGCACAAGAAGGTTACAAATACTACAGGTAACAAATATACATATAGCATGGCAAGTACACTTACCCAGTTAATGCGCAAATAAGTAATTTGAGTAGTATGCATATTATGCATGCCTGTCCTTTGGCTGATGAGACTCATCTGTCGGTTATCCAGCCAACCCGACAAGTCCAAAAACCTTAGATTGTTCCTCGACGTGCATTCCCAAGAGTCTATGCATAGTTTTTTCTCAAATAATCAATATTGCTCAATGGGGGTTAACATTCCCAGGAATTTATAAGTGCCCGGTCACCCTTACGTCGTAGAGTCAACAGAGTATCAAGTTTTCAACCTGGTACACATGGTAGCAAGCCACGGTACTTTACCTAGGGAAGCTCATATCTCAAATCATTTAATCATTCAAGCCAAATATCATACATGATCATTCATTTGATCATCAAGCCAAGTATCATACATAATCATCCGTAATATTTCATAATCAATTCATCACTTTCCTTTTTAGCTTTACTTCACCGCCAAGTTATCCCCATTTCCTAGCTTCATCTGATTATCAGGTTTAATATTTATGACTAAAGGAAAGGAAATAGAAGTTTAGAGGTTTGAAATAAGGTTTTAAAACTCAAAAATCATGTTTGCTGGAACAGGGGCCACGCGTGCACGTGGAAATATAAAATTGTAGCTCGCGCACGCGTCCCTTTGTCATGCGTACGTGTAGGTGCAAACTTCATGTCATGCGTGCGCGTGGGTCACGCATACGCGTGGACATGCTTGTTGGCTCCTTTCGCGTACGCATAGGACCAATCGCGTACGCACCCCCAAAATCCATGCCACGCGTGCACGTGGACGTACGTTCTTTTAAAAATACAGAATCAGTTGCAAGAGCTGCAGAATGGTAGTAAAAGACAGTTTTTAGATACAACTTTCCAACAACCGTAACTTCTTCAATTTAAAATATTTTTCTCTCGTTCTTCGAATGGCATAAACTTCACGAACCTAATTTTTACTTTAAAACAAGTTGGGAGCAAATTGAGGGTCCGAAAGCCAAGTATGCATCGCCTAAGTTCGACCAAAAACCAACTTTTTAAAACCCACAAAACCTCTTTCCCATTCAACACCATTTCCATATTACTAATACAATAACCTGCACATGCTAACTCCAAAAGCTCTTCTTCCACAACGCAACATCCACCATGAGAATCACACTTCATACCAACTTTAATTACACATACACATGCCTAATCTACCAACCACAATTACATGTACACTTGCCAAATCCCACAACCAAACCATAGCTTATAAATCACATACTTGTATCCTCAAATCAATGATTAACAATTTACCAAACCTTCAACTTTTCAGCACCATATCAATCCACATTTAAAAATAAGATACTAATCCACAATGTACACATACGTTCCTACTTATCTTATGGTCATCTAGACTAAGTTTTCTCAGAATATTATATATTAAATGCAAGAAACCTAAACCATACCTTGGCCGATTTTCACGTAGCGACCAAAGCAATTTAATTAAAGCCAAGACCGCCCCTCAAAAGCTCAATACACTCTAAGCTCAGCTTCCTCCAAGTTTCAATATTCACAATTATTTCAAGCTCTAATTATTTATTCACAGCCTAATACATATTTATAACACATATATACCCAATTTAATACTCAAAGCTCAAATTCGATGAAATTAAAATAGAATTATGGTATCCTCACCTTACCCAAGCTTCACATAAGCAAGAGTGAAAGTTTTCCTCAAGCCAATTAGATCCTAAAACATCAGAAATCAAAGAAATTCAACATTCCTACTCAATTTTCAAAAAATTGGGGGAAGAGGAGGATGAGAGTGATTAAACAAGTTACCAATAAAATTGTTCCAGTATAAATGTAGAGCTCGACGCGGTGGACACGTGGCCGCAAACAGTGTGGCGATCAGAGCTCAGACAGAGAAGAAGAATGAGGAGAAGAAGAAGCGTGGGTCCATTTAAAGGTTGGCCCGGTTGGGCCCACGGCCCAGTTTTGGCCCGGTTCAACCGGTTCGGCTCGTTCGGTCCAATCTTGGGCCGATTTCTTCAAAATTGGTGTCAAAATTCTCGTTTCAATGAGCTCTATCCTAATTTAATATAATATTCGCATTTCTAATTTTTTTTATTAAAAACTAATTTATTAACTAATTATCTACTAATTTAACGGGGTTTACATCCTACCCACCTAACAAAGAATTTTGCCCTCAAAATTTAGATGTAGTTACCTGAAAAGAGATGTGGGTAGTCTTTCCGTATATCTGATTCGAGTTTCCAAGTGTGTTTTTCAATACCAGCTCGACTCCAGGATACTTTTACCAGTGATACTTCCTTCCCACGCAATCGTTTAACACTAGTGTCATCAATTCTCACCGAAATTACTGGAAGTGTTAGGTCTTCTCTCACTTGAATCGGTTCCGGTTCTAGGACATGACTTGCGTCAGGAGTATATTTCCGAAGCTGTGACACATGAAATACGTCGTGTAAGTTTGAAAGATATGGCGGTAAGGCAATCCTATAAGCCACCGAACCAATTCTTCTCAGGATATCAAACGGTCCAATATAACGGGGATTCATTTTCTTAATTTTAATAGCTCTTCCCACTCCAGTAGTTGGTGTAACCTTCAGAAAGACATGCTTTCCTTCAAATTCCAAAGGCTTTCGCCTTTGATCAGTATAACTTTTTTGACGGCTCTGGGCTATAAGCATTCGGTTACAAATTTTCTTTATCTGCTCAGTAGTTTCAGCTATCATCTCAGGCCCTAATAAGCTTTTTTCTCCAGTTTCATACCAACATAGCAGAGATTGGCATTTCCTACCATACAGAGCTTCATATGGAGCCATTCCAATGCTCGCATGGTAGCTATTATTATAAGCGAACTTTACTAATGGCGTATACTGATCCCAGCTAGCCGGCTGGTCTAAAACACAAGCCCTTAACATATCCTCCAAGGTCTGAATAGTTCTCTCTGATTGACCATCTGTCTGAGGGTAATATGCAATACTCAAACTCAATTAAGTTCCAAATGCACGCTGAAAAGTTCTCCAGAACCTTGATGTAAAACGAGGGTCTCTGTCAGATATAATGGTAGAAGGCATGCCGTGCAACCTAACAATCTTTTTGATGTACATTCGGGCCAATTCCTCCATTGTGCAACTTATTCGAATGGGGAGAAGGTGAGCTAATTTTTTCAGTCGATCCACAACTACCCAAATAGCATCACAGCCAGTCCGAGTCCTAGACAAACCTGTCACAAAATCTATTGCGATACTCTCCCATTTCCAGTGTGGAATATTTAAGGCTGAAAGGTTCCTGATGGTCTCTTATGCTCTATCACTTTCAGATCTTGGTACATTTTGGTGCTTCTTGGATGAGTTAAAAACCCACTCTTATGAGCTTCCTTTAAGATACTCTGTCGCAGGTCTCTGACATATGGTACAATAATCCGGTTCTTGAACTTTCACAAACCATCCTTACCTTCTGACACTTTCCATTGTCTTCCCTGTTCAATTGCTGGAAATATCTTATGTAAGGCTTCACCATCTGGATGAGCCTTCAGAAGTTCTGATTTAAAATCACTTAAAAATTGTAACTGATTCAAACACAAAATTTCAGATTCTTCCCTAACTCCCAGTTTTAAACCTTGAAATGCCTTTAATAACTTTTCTTCTCGCAACATCATCCAAGCTGCATATAAAAATTTCCAACTTAAAGCATCCATCACAACGTTTGCTTTTCCTGGATGGTAATTTAATTCAAAATCATAGTTCTTTGGAAGCTCCATTCACCTCATCTGACGCATATTTAACTCTTTCTGTTTTAAGCAGATACTTCAAACTCTTTTGGTCTGAGAAAATGTGAAACTTGACATTATAGGGATAATGCCTCCAGATTTTCAAATCAAACACAACAGTAGCAAGTTCTAAGTCGTGAGTCAGGTAGTTTATCTCATGCGGCTTTAATTGCCGTGAGGCGTATGCTACAACATTTCGGTGTTGCGTCAGAATGCACCCCAACTCCTTTAATGATGCATCACAGTACACTTCAAACGGTTCACTTAGCTCAGGCAATACCAATACGGGTACAGTATTCAACCTTTCCTTCAATGCTTGGAAATTCTCCTCGCACTCCGGAGTCTAAACAAAAGGTGTATCCTTCCTAGTCAACTTAGTTAAAGGTAAGGCGAGTTGTGAAAATCTTTTAATGAATATGCGACAATACCCCGCCAAACCTAGGAAACTCCTAATCTCTGTCACTGAAGTTGGCCGCTCCCATTTCATCACTGCTTCTACCTTAGCAGGATCCACAGCTATTCCCTGCTTACTCACCACATGACTGAGAAACTTTACCTCACTCTTCCAGAACTCGCATTTAGATAACTTAGCATATAACTTCATGTTTCTTAGAATTTGCAGCACAGTTCGTAATTGATCAGCATGTTCCTCCTCAGTCTTAGAGTAAACAAGAATATCATCAATAAAGACAATAACAAACTTGTCCAGGTACGGTCGGAAAATCCTGTTCATATAATCCATAAATACTGCCAGAGCATTGGTTAACCCAAAAGACATCACCGTATACTCATAATGACCATAACGTATACTGAAGCAGTTTCCAGAATATCTTCACCTCAAACCCTTATCTATTTTAAACCTAACATCACTCCAAACTAATCCACCATTCTAAGTTATCTAAACATTACTCTGTCTTAACAACTAATAGCCTTCGACCAATCATCGACTTGGGCTTTACAATTATTAACGCGCGTCATATATTACAAATGAATATCACATATTAATGTTATGCAAGGAAGTTTGAAATTCAACTACCAGTTTATGATTACCTCGGGTCTGAGAATTGGATTTGGCTGCATCCCAGCGTTTCCTGTGTGAACAGTCTCGAACCATATGCCCCGGCTTCCCGCACTTGTAGCATTCATCGAGCCCGACCCTATGCGGCTCGCTTGGAGCAGTCTCTCCATAGCCTTCCTGTAGCATCGCCCACTTCATGGAGTAATTTTCTGTGAATTGACTCTTCTTAACCAGTTCAGTGAAATTTGTTAACCTTTGCGGGTGCACGTAGTTAAAGATGTCTCTCCTAAGTCCTTTCTCATATTGAGCACACTTTCACTCCTCATAGTCGGCTATATTTCCTTGACAAACTCTTGAGAGACGGCACATGTTGTCGAATTTACGGGTGTAGTCAGCAACAGACATATTCTTTTGCTTCAGCTGCATTAACTCCAACTCCTTTGCAGTGCGAAGTGCATGTAAGAAATATTTCCCGTAAAATTTCGTCTTGAATCTATTCCAAGGGACATCTGTTAACTCTATCTGTAAGGTATGACATAACTCCTGCCACCATTTCTGAGCATCTTCCTCCAACATGTAGGTCACTATTTCCACTAATTGTACTTCAGGAACGTGCTGAGTATATAAAAACCTCTCTATATCTCGAAACCACCGATCCGCCTCCAATACATTGGCATTCCATTAAACCGAGGTGAACCACTCTTGAGGAAATCAGTAAGGGTCATGGACCTGTAGTATTGACCTACATTGCTTGTACCAGCACCCGAGCTTCCATCTCGAGGTCCTTGCTTCGATTCGGTCCTAAGATTTTTCCTTTGGGCACCTCGCTCGGATCCGGGAGACGACATTTGGTCCCTATTCACACCAAACAATCGATATTAAGGTGATCAGTCTCAATATCTCAAGTATAATGCTTTAAAGTCACAAATGCATGCTCACGAACATGTATGCTACACATACCAGTCAGATAACCTAGGTAGCAAATAGTCACACACAGAGTATGCACAAAAGTATAGTCAGTCCATCTCTCAGCCTCTATAGGAACGAACTGCTCTGATATCATCAATTGTAAGGTCCCACATCGATTGGGGAGGAGAACAAAGCATGCCTTATAAGGGTGTGGATACCTCTCCCTAGCATGACGCGTTTTGACGAGTGAGTGTGGAGGGCTTCTGCTATCATCCCTATCGTCAAAGACAAAATCGTGAGGCCTTGTGTGCCAAAACGGACAATATCGTGCTAGCGGGTGGTCTGGGCTGTTACAGATGGTATCAGAGTCGGAGCCCGGATCGATGTGACAGCGAGGGCGCTAGGCTCCCTTAGGGGGTAGATTGTAAGGTCCCACATCGGTTGGGGAGGGGAACGAGCATGCCTTATAAGGGTGTGGATACCTCTACCTAGCATGACGCGTTTTGACGAGTGAGTGTGGAGGACTTCGGCTATCATCCCTATCGTCAAAGGCAAAACCGTGAGGCCTTATATGCCAAAGCGGACAATATCGTGCTAGCGGGTGGTCTGGACTATTATAATTAATGCATTAAGACAATTTTAATATTTATAGGTTATTAATAATAATAATAATCTCATTTTAAAGTGACATTTTATTATTATTTTTTATTTTTGATATTAATTCAGATATTTAGTTTCTTTTTATTATTATTTTTTATTATCTTATTCTATGTGTTTATTCCTATAAATCTTGCTAAATTAAACAAAGTACTATATATCTTCTTTTTATTCCTCTTTTATATACACATAAAATTTATTAAATTATTTTTCTTTCATCTGATAATTTTGTTTCTCTTCTATTTATATTTCTTTCCTTCAATATTTTATTGGTTCTTATTTTTCTAAATTTTACTTTCATTTATGTATTTATTCTTATTACACCTAATATTTTTTATTTATGTGTAATATACATTCTTATATATGTTATAGAAATATGATTTAATTCCATTAACTTGCCAAATTTTTTTGAAAAATCTAAAGCTAAAGCACAAAATATATTTATAGATATTTTATATTTTTAACTAAAAAATATAATATTTTTTGCTATATTTGTTAAAATTCTAAGTTAAATACGAATATTAATTTTTGAAATAGAATAAATATATTTTAAATTTTTTGCATCTAAAAACAATATTCTATCAATGTTAGAATTATTTAGATGGATAAGTAAGAGTGAATATAGAATTATTTAGGATGGATAGAATTAAGTACATCTTTTTATTGAAAATACGAATTTAAAAATATTATATTCAATTCTCAATGGTCAACCTCTCATTAAATCATTGTATGTTCAAAAGATTTTTGAAGAAATGAAATAATTTTAGGTATATAATTTTTCGTAAAAATGTAATTAATTCAAGATATTTATTGTCGTTGATTAGAAAAGTAAAGTGAAATGACAATTTAATATTTTTATACTCTCAAAATATTATTTATTTATTTCTTTTAGCATTATTTATCATCCAATGATCACATTAATATAATTTAATTTAATAAAATTATTTATCATCATTTGATTGAATAAAAATTCTATTTTATCTGAAAATTTTAGGATTTCTCAATCTTAAGATCATCCATGTTAAATCATTAAGAAATATAACTGAGAGCGCGAAAGCGTCCCTTCATTCAAGAGTATGATTGAGATCAGAGAGCTTGACTCTTGTGGTTCTTTGATCTTCGTCAACCAAAATCTTTTGTATTCCTGATAGGGCTGAATCACAAGTTCGCTGTGGAAAAAGAGCTATGGAGGCGAGTTTAATGTGTTAGAAACCAAAATGCTGAAGTCATTATTTATATTTGAATGTGACACTCATTAAACCCTAAAACTCAAATAAAATAGTATCTATGGTTTTAATCTCATTTATCCAAATCAAAAGTAATAATGACTTATTTAATTCAATATTTATGACAATAAATGAGATCACCATTATATAAGTCATTTAATGTGAAATTACTTTATTTGTGATTATAATTAATATATGTATTGTCCATAAATATATTAAGAAATAATAATTTTCTAACCATCTTCCACTTGGTCTATACATATATATTTTCTTGAGATAATCACATCTTATAAATTTTATGCGCACATCTAAATGTTATTTTCCTGATTACTTTAATAATTTGGTTTGTCTCATATATTAGTTATGAAATTACCGTAGCTTTATCACATTAGTGTCTCAACGAAACCACGATGATCGCCATACTAAAAGACTCAACCACATAGATCAAATTTGGATTAGAAAATTCAGAAATTACATGCAAAAATGATTTCTTGCATGCCTATTTTCAACTTGTCTAATTTAAATAAAAATTCTATTTTATTCGGTGACAGACTCAGATGAAACTACAATGGCAATGCCCAGGCTCATAGCGACGGTGACTAAGTGATGAGTTTGTAGAAGAAGAAGAGAATAACTTAACAGACTCACAAAGAGAGAGAGAGGGGGGGCTAATGAGGGTTATATTTATCTGTTTCTTATGTTTATTTATATTTTTGTTTGTGAATGCTTGGTTATTTTACTTTCTTAAACGTTTCAAAAAAAAATTTTACCCGTAAAAACGATAACGCTCTAACAAGGCAACATGCTCATATATTAAATAGTAGATAAAGTTAAGAAAAGCAAGTTGGTGACACTCGACTTCTTATATGATCATGACATACCATAAGTTGGGTCATTACAAATCACATATCCTAAAATCAAATCAGAAAAGGGACTCGGCAGGAGAAAGGTGGCGACGGGCTCAACAGCGATGGTAACGGGATAAGTAGCGACGACGATATGAGCTATGAAGGAAGATGGGAGCTGTGAAGAGGGTAGGTGGCGATGGGCTCAGCAACGACGATGACAAGAGCTTTGAGGTTTTTTGTGAAGAAGCCGAGAAAAAGAAGACTCTGGGTGAGGATGACTGGGTTTCTCTTGCATGGCTATAGAGTATGAACTGAAGCTGTGAATCACTGAATCTGTGATGTGAGGCAAATTCTAATACCTAAAAAGTGTTTATATGTATATATTTGGAGTGGGTACACCCTAAACCTGACCATGCCCTGTTTTGAGCAAAATCTGTCCCGACTCGGGTCAAGTTATTACCCTCCCCAACTGGTATGGACGGGTCGGGTACCCACATATTCAGGTACTCCTGCCAAGTTTAACCACGCATTGATGCTCCATTTATTAAGTGTTTATCGCTAGCCAATGGATTGCTACACACACAAGATGAGATTCTAACTCTTAATAATTGTTTAAGCAGACAGGTGAGATGATCACTTAACAAATTCAAATTGACTAAGACAAATACTAATTTTTTTAATATTTTAATATTAAAAATCCTTAAAATTTGATTTCAATTATAATTTTATAAAATATTTATAATAATAATTACTATATATATTTTATTTAATTTTTTTTAAAAAAATTATATAATTTTATGTATTATCCCGTATAGTGTACGGAAACATACTATTTGTTCTTCAAATATAGATTTAAGTCATTTAAAATATATCTATTTATAAATAGTAACGGATATAACTGCCATTTTAAAAATGATACAAAAATATAATTATTATTTAATTTTTTATCACTCGAATTATTGCAGTTATCTTTTTATTTTATACATAACTTCCACCCGTATTATCACAGTTATCTTTTTATTTTACACATAACTTTCACCTATGTTGTCCTTTTCTTTATCCCATCAAATATAAGTAATTTTCTCTTTTTATCTTTCTTCCACTTAATCTTATTAGTTTTACGTGTACAAAAAATAGTTTTAACAATTTCCTGTAATTAACATGTAATTTACTTATTGTGTCAACATTTACATTTTTTTTCTATCGTCTTCTATTTTTTGGTCATGTAAATTCTAATTTATTATTTTTTTCATATATTTTATGTTTTTTCTAATCATTAATTTTTTATAAAAAAAATTTTATTTAATTTATTTATTTATTTAATTTGGAGTGTTGAGTATAAATAAGATTATGGATACAAAAATCTTCTCAACATTAAAATAAAACTAATTTGAAGAGAAAGTAAAACTTTACGTCTGTTATTTAAGGTCGATTACAAGATTAAAACTTCAGAATATATTTAGTTTGAACCGTTGCAACTATCTGATCAACAAGCAGTTTGAGAAAATATATTTGAATTTGAATAGCTAACCTTAAGTATTGGGTATGTTATTTATTGAATTTTTTTCTTTTAAAGAATATGTGTGTATTTAAGTATTATGTTTTAGTTTTGTGGTAGATACAACAGCAATCTCACACCAGAATATCATGCTTCATTTTGTATCTATATTAATTCATCTAAATTTATTTGTGAAATACCTTACAAAAATTATATTTAAGTAATTTTTTATTTTATAACTATTTTATATTTTGGAATTCAAAATTTTGTATTTTTATTTTTAATATTTTATTTTAGTTTTGTTAATCAAAAAGTATTTATATTAGTTTTAATTTTTACTTTTTAGGATAAATAAAAATGTTATATGACCAGCAAAAATTATCATTTTTGGCACATAACCAAGAATAATTTGTACCTATATTTACAGGAATTTTTCACACAGGAACATTATAGTTTGCGCCTATATTTGTGTCACCCAGAATATATATTTTTTACTTCTATTAGGGGTGTTTATATGTCGGATGAAACCGAGTTTGTCCTGACTCAGACCCGCCTCAAAATATATACTAGATTTATTTTTTAGACCCTAACCCGATCCTAAACCTGATGAAATCTAAACATTTTCGAGCCACAACTATACCAAGTCCAAATCGAGTGAAAACCGGGTCTTTAAAGCTTTAACAATAATTTATAAAGAAACTTATTTATGATGCACTTATTTATAAAGAAGAAACTTTGTTACCGAAAAGTTGATATCTATATTTGAATTTGAATTTGTCCATAAATTATAATTTGATGCTTCTTTGATCTATTTTCTAATTCAACAAGTGTGATTAAAAATAAAACAATAAACTTATAATTAATATAACATAATATTAAAATTAATTTAAAACATATATATTTTTTTATTTCTCTTATGGTGCACATGAATCAGGTGAAGATAGGTTTCACCTTGACCTGGACCTGACCTGAAATAATAACTGGGTCTATTTTTGAGACCCTTATCCAATCATAGATCCAGTAAAATTATACCAAATTAGCCCCTAAAATATTTAAAATCAGACTAGATCTTCGAATCGAACCGGGCCATATGCACCCCTAACTTCTATCCTGTCCCGGATACGCAGGAAAAGGTAAATTGTAAATTATTTACACATTTTGATAAATATTATATTTATTTAATTTAAATAAAAAAATTCCAATCCCATGATCAAAACTGAAAATTTAAATTTTAAAACACTAACATTTTCTTTGTAGATTAAACAAATAATAATAATCACAAATTTTTAATTCTCGAGTTAATATCCCATTTGCTTCCTGCAAGTTATCGAGCTTCATTTCCAGCATCCCTTTGTTGTTGTGCGCATCGACATACTCCATAATAATGGGTCAAGAATTTTCGCAAGAAGTTAATAGTGAACATATATCATATAACCCGTATAAGCAGGACGAAGTAAAACAGGAAGAAGTTGACGGGGAGTATATGGATGAGGACGGCATCTTGTGCCGACTCGTGAATGTGACAAATAGTGTCAAAGCCAACTCCAGGAGTTGCAAAAGGTGTTCGTTAAAATCGGCTAATGAAAAAAAAAGTTAAGGGACTGTAAATACTAAAATCGTGTGAAGCTTCGGTTGATATGGTAGTCACTGATTTATACTTGCTAATTTTGACTTGTAAATGATATAAATTTTTTAAGAGTATCATTTCCTCTTACTCATCTTATTTTATTAAAATAATTATTCTTTTATCTCTTTATTCTTATGTTATTTCAAGGCTTAATAAATTAAACCTAAATATGATTTATAAAAAAATTGTCACCATTATATAAGTTTTTAAAACTGAATTGCACACTGATTTAAAGTGAACCATCAAGCATATAAATATATTTTGTCTATTTTTTTAAGTAACTGATTATATATTGAAAATTGCTCAACATATTTGTCCTAAGGTGCACCCTTATTTTCTCAAAATTATCACTCTTATACCGTTGGGATCAACTTCTTGGATCTTAGTTTTAGTTTTAAAAAGCGGTATTATATCACATCTCTAGAATAATGAACTATTTTAATATAGTTAATCTTTCTTTTTTATTAGATAATACGAACAAAGTTCAATACATGTAATTATATAAAGGGACAAAGTATAACATCAATCATAAAACAAAGTCACACAATTATTGCACCAGAATATTACTCCGATTTTTGAGAACCAATATACACCTTCTTCTACTACTTCAATGCCTAGAACATTTCCTAATCACTTCCAATTTTAAGCAACCAACATAGTAAAAATCATTCTGTGCCAGTTAACTTCAAGTTCATAAAGCAATTATGAGTAAATTTATTTTCCAAGACCATTTTACTTGAATACTCTAGAGTTTTATATTTAAAATACAATTATCTGTTGTTGGTTCAATAATCACTACTCTTGCTTTCATCTTGCACTTGTAAAGATGCATTGATGCAAAACTTCTTTCCTGTAAACAAAAGAACAAACAAAGATGAAGTCCAATGCAGTGAACTAATATTTAGCTCATTCACCGGATAAATGGATTCAAAATAAGAGAGCACTAATGGATAAATAAATTTTGTTATATAATTTAGATTGTGAGACTCTTCTTAATACACCGGTGAATCACTTCTTTTGCTCCAATACTTCAAAACTAAAAATTCCTAAAAATCACAGCATGTCACAAATTAAACACAAAAAGGAAATAATGATGAAATAAATCAGAGGTACAAGTTCAGAAATGCAAACAAGAAACATAGTGCTACTCGATACTTTCCTACAATTAGAGAATATATGAACTGCAACCTAGCTGCTTCATGCATTTCATCATAATAGACACAAGTTTATAACAAGTAACACCAACTTACACCATCTTAAAGGTAAAATATTAACATCATTCTCGTTTTACTAACATTTAAATTTTGACAAATTTTACAAGCAACTTAGGACTCTTGCTACAATTCACACCTTGTTTTCAAGATTTATTTCAAATCAGTATTACCAAACACTTTCGAAACTTTAAACGCCAGTTAAAATGTTGCATGATAAATTTCATGTTCCGGATATAAGGGTGGATGTTTCACTGGCCAAGTGAAAACCGTGAAATGCATTCTTCATAAATTCTTACCATCTTATGTCATTGTCAGCTAAAGAGACAATTTTGAACAATTCATCAATCTTTACTGGTCAGAAACATTTGTTCATGAATACTCAAAAGTTATTGCAAAAATCCATTGAAATATTCCACTTTGGCTACAGTTGACTGGACAAGCATTGTCTATTTACATAGATCTTTACATAGATCATTACATAATAGAGATACTGAGTTAGGTACAAGTTATACCTGCATCGAGTCTCAAATTTATCGTGAAATCTTACCAGAACAAGAGCATCCAAATTCACATAATTTTCATAGAAAAGACAATAAAATAAAATAAAATAAAAATAAAACCTTCCAGGAGTAGTTCGTAGGGGCAGAGGTGCGGGAGAAGGACCGAGATCGGAGTTAGTAGTGAGGAAGAAGAACAAAGCGGCAATGTGTAAAAAGGGAAGGGAGAAGGAGGAAGCGTAAAAGGAAATTGTCTCATATGGAGAAAGGGTGAAGAATGAATGATGAACCTTGGCAGAGGCAACTGATTCATCTCTTTGAAATTTTGATTAAAAGAGGAGAATGTGTAAAAAGTAAAAAACAGAGGCAAATTTTAATTATTGATTTTTTCAAAAACAAAAAAAACGGGGTTCTACTTATAAATATTTTTATGGTGGTTAAAATGATACTCCCACATAAAAGTGGGGAGTAAGGAATCCGTGGCCAGATTTTCATTCTTCTTCTCTTGAGGGGGTGTGGGTTCAACGCTGCAAAAAAAACTATCATCACCAATCAAAACCAGTAAAATAAATAAATAAACACAACAAAACAGTGGCGGTAAAGAACACAGAAAAAAGCTTTACTTGAAATCAAAGAGAGCTAGCAGTTAAAATCTCATCTTTACCCATACGCTGTCAGATACAAAGAAACAGAGAGAGATGGCGACTGCTATAGCTATAGCACATTTTTGTCCAAAAACAGGCTTAACTCTTTCTTGTCACAAAAGAAATCCTTTCCTCTCTCATCACCTTCATTTTTCTTCTGCTTCCCTCTCCCATGCTGTGTTCTCCAGAGGTAAGTACTGTATGTAGTGTAAACTCATAAAGCTTACAACTATTTGCTGATTAACCATCACCAATAGTTGACTCTGTTTCTCAACTTTCTCTGAATCAAAATCACTCATTTGTTATTTCAGGCTATTTGTCAACTAGATGTTTAGAAGGCCAAAAATTCACCCCATTATTTGTAAGGCCAAAAGATATGCTCCAAACAACCACAAAGAGAAAGGTACAAACTATTTCTATTCCAACAAATCAAATCCAAAGTTTTATTCGAAACTTTATCAGTGATTTTCTAATAAAAGGAATAAACTTCAATATTATTGTTGGGCAGAGATTGAGTAGAAAGAGGGGAGGTGAACCTGACAAGAAGACACACAGGAGAAGGATGGGGTCCAAGAAGAAGCTGCTTTTCAAGATCATCAGGTTTGTCTCAACAGCTGGGACTAGATTCTTCTATGCCAAGAAAAAGAGCAGGAAGATTGACCTCAAGAAATATGATCTAAAGCTAAAGCACCATGTCCTATTCACAGAAGCCAGTTGATATGTAACATGGCACTTTCGTCTTTGATATTTCCCTGCTTTGGTTTTCATGCAAGAATTGTATGACTAAGCTGTAAATATACAAATTTCCATTTTTTATCACATGTGTGTAGTTCTGGTGATACTGAAGCTGCAAAACTGAGCTGAGAAATTGTAGAAATCATTCCCAATTACCAGATCTCTTCAATCAGACTAAATTGTAAATAATTTTAATTCAAGGCCTCAAAAACTAAATGCCTTCACTGTCAAAACATTTACTTACTAAAAACACAAAGAATCAAGAAAAACAAACAGAGGCCAAAGTCAACCAACATAATACACGCATCAATTTTATAAGAAACTTCCATTTCAAACTCTATCACTCTTCAAATCCTCCATTCCTTTCTTCAGCGGTACATTTTCTCATTTTCCAAGCACTGTTTGATTGAGACTAAGTTGAGATAGTTCCTCCTATTGCTTCCACCGGCTGAATTCTCTTTTTTAAACATTAGTAGAAAATCTGCCGAGGTGCTTAATTGGATGAGAAAATGTAAGCTTATCCAACTAACACAGCTATCATAAACAGATAAGGGAGCAAAATAACCCCAGCCTTCTAATTTCTGGACCCTCTAATTAACATAAAATCTCGAATCATAAAATTTGGTGTCGGGTTATCTCCTTTCCTTGCTTCTTGACAGTCTAAAGAGTTTGGCAAGATATCTCAATGTTCGAAAATTCAACCAAATCAACATCCTATGCGTCTAAGTGTATTAGCACTCAATGGCCTTCAAAGATATATTACTGTTGGCAATTTTCGACTTAGAGAACCCGAACCAATGGCAATGAAGTTATTGGAAGAATTGGATCACTAGATAACTCCAATACCATCATCCTTTTTGTTTTTCTGTTCTTTCTTTTGACTGAATGTTCATGGAACTCAATAGTTTCTCAGTTCTTGGCTCAGGCTCCATTCCCTTAGACACCATCTCCCTAAAATAGCGCAAGGCATCCTTCGTCCTCCCACTTTTGAGGTGCCCATGAATCAGGATTGTATAAGATCGCCTATCTAGTCCCCATCCATTCCTTTCCATCTCTTCCCATGTTCTTCTCACCCCATCCTGGTCATCCCATTCCATGTACAACCTCAAAACCAAGTTGTAAACATCATCATTCATGCTACACCCATTTCTCTCCATCCTCTCCAAAATCACAGGAACTTCCTTCGGCTCCTTCAAGGAACCCAGCAAGTAGCTATAAGTAACAGCATTAGGCAAACAATTCCCCTCCCTCCTTTCCATATCACTCACTAGCTCATATACCTTCTGCATTCGCCGAATCTTACACATGTGTTTGATCAAGGAGTTGTAAGTAGCCACATTAGGTTCAACACCCCTTTCGCTCATGCACTTGAAAACTTCCAATGCCTCAGGAACCCTCTTTTTGAAACAAAGAGCATCAACAATACAGTTGCATATCACAACATCGGGCTTGCAACCTTTATCCCACATGCCATGGAACAACCTCAGTGCAGTGCCAAGCTTCCCCTTCTTGGTCATTGCCTTGATAAATGTTGCATAAGTGAAAAGATCTGGCTTGCACTTAGATGCCAATATGTCTTTCCACAACCTCTTTGCCTCATGTGTGTTCCCTAAGATGCACCAACCATGGAGGATCACGTTCCAGGACTTTATATCAGGTGGAAGCTCATTCACCTTGCTGCGAAACAAAGTTTCTGCATCTTCTACATGCTTGTACCTGCACAACCACATCAAGAGGGTCCTAAATGCTTTAGAATCAATCTCCAATCCAAACTCTTTCCTCCTATAGAATATTCCAACAGCTTCCTCCACCTTATGTGCACCCACATACCTGTAATCGGAGAACACCCAAAATTAACCATTCACATATTTACATGACACCTAGTTAATTGACTTAATGCTCATAAAATGTACCAAAGTGATATTAAAGAATTCAGAAAAGCTAATAGGAATCATTGAGATCACATATCACATAAGAAAATCAAACATCGAAAGCTCTATAATAGAACATTTAATCTACCTACGAATCAATGTGGAAAAAACCAACTCATTCATGACACCCTGTCTATGGGACATTTCATCGAGCACCTGGTAGAGCTCCTCAAACCGCTTCATCTTCCCGAGAATATCCACAATCTCATTGAAAACGACGGAACTTGGCACATACCCATTTCGCTCGGGACTCGCTTTACAAGCCCAATTAAAGAACACGAGGGCGGGCCTCCAATCAGAATGATGCCGTTTAAGCACTTCGAAGACGAGTTTGTCGCTAAGCTGGAACCCACATAGGTCGAGTGCTCGCTCCACTTCGATGGCGGGCTTGTCCCTCCGGAACTTGAGGAGATTCTGAAGATAAACGATTGGCGGTGGTGGTGATGGTGGTTTCCAGTGGGGTGGGTCCGAAAGGGAATGCAGGAAGCATGTGGTTGGAGTTCGAAGGAGAGTGGCTGTGGCAGGGTAGAATAGGATTTTGAGTTCCCACCGGCAGAGTTGCCAGAACATGTACGGCATCAGCGGAATTGAATTGATGGTGAGGTCTATTATGCGAAAGGAGCTTCTAAATCTGGTCATAATTAAATAAAAATATAAAATTATAAAAATAAACTTAAAATGAAAAGTTAAAATGCACATCTTCACAAACATGTTAATAACAATCAAGTATCAATTCTTAGACATAATTAATGATGCAAAAAGAGATAATAAACTAGTCACCAGTACAAAATACTTTCTCAATTTAAATGAACAAAAGAGAGCAATAGATAACACAATCGCTAAGTTAATGATTAACAAATTCATTAAAAACGAAATTCAAATCTATTCTTACAGCAACAAATTCACCTCCTTGATAATTTCCAACAACAAATTCAACTATGATAATTTTCAGCAACAAAAAAATTTAGCTAAGTGATTATTTCAGCAAGATAGCAACAAATTCAAGGTTTAGTGATGATAATCAACAGCAAATTCAACTTAGTGATGATTTTCAGCAACAAAAAATATTTATACCAAGTGATTATTCACAAGACAGCAACAAATTCAAGGTTCAATCAGTAACAAAAATTCAACTCAGTGATGATTTTCAGCAACAAAAAAATTTAATTAAGGGATTACATATATAGTGAAAAGAAAAAAAAATTAATACTCCATCTTGAAAATGGCCTAACTAAAAATAGAGAGTACAAAAACACCTCGTTCAAAGATAAGACTTCAGAAACCATTTAGGCTATAATGATATATACTACAAAGTGAAATTACGCCAACAGACATGTTCAAAATGATCCAGCATTTATATAAATTTATTACAAATAAATCTATAAGGAATCTAAAGAAAGATAACAAATTTGTACAAGAAGATCCTTACTAAACTGAATGTCCGAGAATTAACAAGTAAATGATCCCAAAACTACACCCAAGATGAACTATCAACACCTAATGCAGCATAAAATCACAATCCAGTTCAAAACAGATCCAATTACAAGAAATACACACTTCAAACTGGTAACCAACAATTCTACACCAAAAATCCAAACGAATAGTTTGAACTTAATAGGATCGGATCAGATCTAATGATCTCAAATCAAACTACAGACAAAACAAATACAAAGTTTTGACTCAAAACCAGAATTTATAATCGGGAAAATACTATCAAAGAAAATATATGGAAGCAACAAACAGCATTTGATTTGATTTCCATTTTAGCATTCAGCAACAAACATTACAAAACAGCAACAAGTAATCCCTAATCACACTAAACCCGAAATCAATAGAGCTAACAGAGCATAATCCCTAATTACAAAACAGCAACAGCAACAAGTAATCCCTAATCCATTTTTGGCAGCAGCAAGAAAATTTCAACAAAAATTTCAGAAATTAAAAAAGAGCAGCAGAAAAAATCAATTATTTGATTTCTATTAATCCATTCACAATTTCACATTCAAAAATCAGCAAACAGAGCATAAAAGGAAGAGAAGAACCGAAGAAGTGAAAGCAGTGCCACTAACCTTCGACGGAGACACGGACGGCGACTGGCGAAATGGCGGCGAGCTGCTCCGAGCCTCGAACAGAGAAGCCAGGGAGGACGGGGACAGGGGGAAGGAGGACGCCGAGCTACAAGAGAGGGCCTGGGCTACAAGAGAGGACGCGGATGCGCCGACAGCACGGACGACGGCGGCACTGCGGCAGAACCATTTCAGAGAGAACCTAGGGTTTTGGTTGGGTGATTTTGAACTTTGCTTCAGAGTTCAGGGGATAGTGGTTCACGGGTTCACGCAAGAATCGGCCCGTTACCGGTCCGATCCAACCGGACAATTTTTGGCCAATTCAACGGTTTTAGAGATTTTTGAATGAATAGCTGTTAGCAACGGGCCGAATCGTTTTCCTCGTTGGTTTCTAGTTCGACCGGTCAGTCCGATTCGATTTTTAAAACATTGCTTGTTTTCAATTTTACCCAAATGCCCAACCTTCAAGAGGAACAACATCGTTTTTCGAAGAAATAAAAATTAAGCATTATCCAATTCGGATTATAACCGATCGGATTATCAATTTTGATGATCCAAATAGGTTGAACCGATTTTTAAAAAATTCGGTATTTAAGTGATTCGAAAGATAATTTGGTCTAGTCAAATAATAAGATGATTGGATTATTTTGAATTCGTCGAATCAAATTGAGTATGATAAATTTAATTAGTTTATATGGACAATCAAATTTTAATGATTTTTTTTATAGAAAAAAAAGATTTAATACTTCATTTTGTATGGGGAGGGTTCACAATACTTATAACTAAATGCTAGCATGAGGATAAGGCTTAATTAGGGTGTGTTTGGGGTTCACGTTGAAGAGAGAAGCCCGTTTGAGTGTTTTGAACGTCCCATTTTTATGTTTGGAAATTTGTTGGAACTCTGACCCAGAAGCGCTTTTACCTTTGAACGTACGTTCACATGAAGCTAAAATTTCTAGTTTCTGCGTTCACGTTGAGAAAGTTGATTACCGTTGAAGGAATTAAGTGAAAAATTTATTCCTTTTCTACCAACCCTACCTTCCATTCTCTTCTATAAAAAGGATGTAAATAACCATAACTTTCACAGTAATTCTTTGTTCATTTGTTGTGTATGTTCTTTGTTTTGAATTTTTTTTTTTATCAAAATTTTCAGATCTGTTTCAATCACTGCCAAGGTAAAAAATTTAATTTTTTTTATTATTTTTAGTACTCTCTTTCATATTTTGATTTTTATATTTTGATTGTATTTTTTTATTTATACGATAAATATTTTTTATATTATTTTTTTAGTATTTTGATGTTATTTTTTTAGTGCTCTATTATATTTTTATTGTACTTTTTTATTCATATGACAACTATTGTTGATATAAATTCTTATTTTTATTAATTTTTATTATTTTTTGTTTATATAAATTCCTTTTTTTCTATCCTTTATTGTACTATATTTATGTTGTGATAAAATACCCTATTATACAACTATCACTCTATAGTAAGAGTGTTAATTAAGCTATTAAGAAGCCTAATTTCTAACGTCTTATGCTAAATTACATACACCCTAGATCATTAAACACACCATCGCACAATGTCTTCATTCAAAATTATTCTAAATTGCATACTAAGCATATACTATATGATCCAACACACATGTTAAACTTACCAGCCTAGAACGATTTACGTTCTCCTTTTAACTCTAAAGACCTGGCACGATTTACCCTTTGTTTTCCTTACCAGATCATGTATTAATCGTTCCAAACTAAAATGGTTTACATTTTATTTAATCCTACACAGCCTAGGACGATTTATATAATAATAGGAAGAGGGTAATCATGTTGCAGATCTTATTTCAAGGGAATTCAGTAAATTTGAGTTCTATAAAATTTATTTAAGTAAAAAACCCTTATATAAATTCTTTTTTCTATTCTTTATTGTACTATATTTATGTTGTGTATAAAATTTTTTGTTTTTTTATTTTATTTTATTCATATGAATTTTATTTACTTCTTATTGTAATTTTTTTTGTTCATATGATACATGTTGTTGGTTGTAATTATTATATACTATGTTTGATATGAAATTTTATTATTTTTTTTATTTTTATTGTATTTTTTACTGTATTTTATTTTAGTTTTTATTATATACTAATTATAAGTAACAAAAGAGTCATGAATAATAAAAATGTATATTCCAAAATGATATAAAGTAAAGAGTAATAACGTACTAAAAAGATTATAGAACATTTTCTTTTTGTTTAACATTATAGAATGTATAGTATGAACAATATTTATTTTATTAATTCTATGCAAACTCTCGTTTACAAACTATAATCCAAACACACACTTAGTAGTCAGACCGAGCTTAGAAATATAGAGATAATATTAAAAAAGATTGTCTCATTGTCTTTTTTACTTTCCTTTCACTTTGAAAAAATATAAAACTAATATACAAAAGTTGCGTTCTAAACTATAGTATCTTATATCTGTCTTCAATTTTAAACAATTTTTTTTCTCTATGTATATGTTTCTCATAACTAAAAATAAAAACAAGTACAAAATACCAAATTGATAAATAGACCATCATTGAGTAACTTATAGAAATTTTTTTATCCTATATATCATTGTTC
>NC_029792.2:24778527-24785457 GCF_000816755.2 Arachis ipaensis
AACTAAATTTTAGTGTATATATATTATTTTTAGTATACTTATTTGATTGATAAAAGATAAAATTGTATGTGTAGGACAAAGTAAAAGACATTTATAATAAGTCAACGAACTATAACTCAAATGACATAGTCTTTTCATACTCATCTAAAAGTCACAAATTCGAATCAGGACAGAAAATACTTCAAGAGGTAATTTATTTTTACAACTTTTTTGATTAGGCAAAAGTAATTTATATGTCTCCTAACTTCTTTTCTATTTTCAAAAATTTTTTTTGTAATAAATGATTTATATTTGCCATCAATCATTTGAAAATTTAAATTGTCTATCCTCATTATAAACGGTGTTAGTTATATCTACAGAAAAGTCCTATTTAGCATATAAATTTGCTAAAATAACATGGATGACACCTTTTATGTTTTCAAATCTTCTCTTTAATGTAAGAAACCATGTTTGCCAGGCATTTGCGAAAAGGATAAATGTTTGTAAAGTATTGAAGACTAGGCTTCAATGTGTTATTCGTCTGGATCTGGGCCAATACTAAGCATCTTTCTCTTTTTCGTTAAAAAATATTTTGTTATGAACCCATGATACTATCACATTTTTGACAAAGACCAATGCTACGGTGATGAAAAAATTATTCTTCTGAAGCGATGTGGAGGAATCATCTGACTTACGCGTGTGGCATTGTTCTCCATATGGAGACATTGGCTGTTCGGAGGCAAATGATGCGCAGTTAATATCGTAGAAAGAGATTATGATGATTATGATGTTGAACTTTTTTGTGCATAACTAGTATAAGATTTTTGGTATATTGTGTAGTGGACTTTTTGTTCGTTTATTACACTGTTAGTGTCACAGAGTTAAAATTTTGGTTAGTTGGAGAAAATAAAAAGGTTTTTGGTGAACATAATTGTTAATTATTGAAAGAAGTATCTATATATATATATGGTAGTAATTGTTAATTTAGTAAGAAAAATTATAAATAAAATTTAGAATGTTGTTTCACATTCAATAACTACAATTTTATAATATATTTTTTTATTATTTTGGTGTAGAGTTTAAGGTTATTAATTAAGATTTTTTATTTAAGATTAATTTATATAATTTAGACTTTGTAGCTTAGTATTTTAGGTTTAGGATTAGGATTATTGTATATGATTTAGGATTTGGAAATTAGAATTTAGAATTTAAAATTTATAAATTATGGTATTTATGGAGTTTAGAGTTTATTAGATTATGATCTAGTATTTATGGTGTTAGGGTTTAGGTTTTAATTTAAGAAGTTGAGGATTTTAGATTTAAAGTTAAGAGTTTAATAAATGTTATTGAATGTTTAGGATTTAGGATTTAAGATTCAAAGAAATTAGTGTTGAGAGAGTTTAGAATTTATATTTTAGGATTGAAGTTTGAAGATGAGAGAGGGAGTTTATTGTTTAAGTTCAAAATTTAAAAATTGATAAGATTTAAAATTTTAAATAATTAAAAATGTATGACCTTAATTTAAAAAAGAATTGTTTCAATTAAAATATAAATATGTTTTTTATAATATTAATGTACAATTTGTAAATACTAGAAATCGATTAATGATTTTATTAAATATCAAGGTTACGAAAATAATAAAAAATAATAGAAATAAAATACAATAAAAAAATATAAAATAAATTAAACCTTTTAAACCCTACGAATTTCGATAATCATCGTGTTTGTGGTGCAGAGGCGGACTAGACAGAATTTGATTATGAAGTTGTTATTAAAAAATAGGTGTAAATGGTTGCAAAACTTTCCCATTCGTTCACTACAGGTTTAAAGTAAGACCTGTCTAGAGATTCCAAATTTGCCTACGAAAACTGCCATCATGGGAAGTAGCTGATGTCCTCAAAGAAGTCTGTTCTCTTAATCCATGTCGAAGAGGCACCCGACCTCCCTATACGAAGTATAAGAACGACCGAAAAAGTACATCAAAGTGGAGAAGAGTGGCTGGCTAAGAGAGCCTATCCCAAGACACGTGTTCGTGGTATTCTGGACGGAGAAAGCAATTTTTTGTGCAAAGCAGTTGCGCCGGTATTGTGTCAGACGTCATGTGAGTTAATTATGTTTACTTAATCTTCAATTCTAATATATGATTTACTTCTATCTAATTTATTTATACTTGTAGTTATCAATTCTCTCATTCTTAAATTAATTATATTTTTATTTAACAATAGTTATAAACTCACTTATTTTTTTGTCTTCATAATTACATTACATTACATGTAGTAGTGTTATTTTTCAATAAATACTTGTAGTATATAATAGTGTAATGGATATAAACTAATTAAGAAATTATTAAAATTTAAAAATAATAGTTATTTTATTATAAAAACAAAATAAAAATATGTATGATAGCGTAAAAATAACAACATATTTATTATTCTTGGACCATATTATTTCAGAGTTGGTTGATATTCTTAAAATATTATTGAAAAATATATTTTAAATTTTAATTTTAAATTTTTTATTAATTTTATTTTTTATTTTTCTAGCCATTAGTATAAATCATATACTGAAATATAAATACACGTTGAAAATAAATTAAACCACACATATATTTATACACAAATACATTAGTGGCTGATTTCTAATTTCAATGTAAAAAAATTATTTATTTATAAGAATATGCTCCCAATATATGAAGAAATATTTGCTTAGACAAAAAATAAATAAATAAAGAGGGATGCAGCATTAAGAGAAAATAAGAAATATCTACAGACTTATTACTGTGGGTGACGAGAACACAGTTGGATAACTGAAGCATGCAATAGTATTTAGTGTTCACCTCAGGGTCGTATTTATGTTGAATAAATAACCCAACTGCAAAAAATTTTATTGGGCTTGAAATAAAAATAACCCAATCATTTAATCACAATAATTAACACAACATAATACTTATCTTATTAATCTATTTTACCTGTTATAGTCTGCTGTTTCTGCTTCTGGTCAAAGTTACATGTCTACCAACTAATTTCTCCACATTGCTTCAGCATATAAGAAAAATTGTTTCTTTCATCACCGTAGCACTGCCCTTTGACAAAAGAAAGGAATAGACATATGAGTATGATTCATGAATGTCATGACCCAAAAATGTAGAAAAAATGGTCTTTATGTATTGGGTTTTGGGTGGACTAACTACATGTCCTTCAACTACGAATAACACATCATTAATATTATCTTACCAAAATATTTCTAATTTTGTCTGATTTTAAAATTTTCTAATTCCCACCCATTGATATAATAATAAATGTATACATATTTTAATGATAAAAAATATTATTTGTACACTAAAATCAGTCACTAAAATCAGTCACTAATGTATTTGTATATAAATACATGTGTGATTTAATTTATTTTCAATATATATTTATATTCTACCATATATTTTATACTCTTTAATGATTGTGTCACTAATTTTCGAAAAATATTCTTGCTTTTGGTTGAGTAATAAATTATGTATAATGTAAATTATTTTATTAAAATAATAACGTGGTCCATGTAATTAATAAAACTAACTCTAATTATAGTACTTTAAATATGATAGTTATTAGTTATTACTCAATAGGAAAATAGAATTTAGTTATTAAAGGAATTGGAACGTATAGATTAATCCTGGACTATAATTGCTGTTTAGATCTAAAACAGTGTCTTTATATTCTTCAATGTGCTATAAATTTAGTTTCAGTTTTGAATTTGGATAATGTAGATTTTAATTTTAAGATTAAACATAGTACTTTTTTTTTATTGTATAAACTTTTTTACTATTATAATTTTGGTTCTTTAGTAGATGATTTATAATGTTTCAATCTTAATGTAACTTTACTTAATCCCTATTTAATCTTAAGCATGGTACTAATAGTAAATGTGATGCACATATTGAAATTTATGCTTTCTTGTTGCATAAAAGATTGGGTCATATATCCAAAAAAAAAAATAAGGTTAATGAAAAATGAGATTTTACCTAAATTGAATTTTTTTTAATTGGGATGTATGTGGATTGCATTAAAGAAAAGCAAACCAAAATTATTTCAAAGAATCCAGCTACAAGAAGCAGTCAACTACTTGAATTGATACACACCGATATTTATGGTCCGTTTGATAATACATTTTGGGATGATGAAAGGTATTTTTATCACTTTTATTGACGATTTTTTTCAATATTTTTATTTATATCTTTGTATATCAATCTGTGAATGTTCTTGAAATATTCATGAATGAGGTAAAGAGGCAATTACATAGAAAAATAAAAGTTGTGAGGTCCGATAGAGGTAGTGAATATTATGAAAATTTATTGAAAATGGACCATGTCAAGATCCATTTGCAAAGCTTCTTTAAAGTCAAGGCATATGTGTACAATATACAGTACCCGACACACTATAGCAAAATGGTGAAGCTGAAAGGCGGAATCATACTCTTATGAAAATGGTTAGGAGCATGATAAATTATAGCAATGTACATTTATCCTTATGAATGTATGCTTTAAAATTCAATGCGTATTTGCTGAATAGGGTTCGTAGTAAAGCGATTCTTAAGACACCTTATGAACTATGGATAGGAATAAAACCCAGTTTAAGGCATCTTCATGTTTGGGACTGCCCAACAGAAGCAGAAGCATATAATCCACATGAAAAGAAGCTTGATGCAAGAACTATTAGTGGTTACTTCATCGGCTATCTGGATAAATCAAAGAGGTATATTTTATTGTCTTGATCATAGTATGAGAATAATTGAATTTGAAAATGACATTTTAATAGGAGTGAGAAATCACGAAAGGTGGATATTCAAGAGAACCATGTAATAACTCCTACACATGATAGTTCTTCTCAAGTTGTTGTTCCTGTTGTTGTGTCACGACCACATAACATGCCAAGGCAACAATGTCATATTCGAAACCCACTAGATGAGCATATAAATGTTGAGCTTAACAATGATGTACAAGTCCAAAATGAACAAGTGCTAGATGAACCACAAAAAATATTAAGAATGTCAGTAAGGCAGAAAAAACCAGCAATTTCTGATGATTTTGTGGTTTATTCACTTGAGGAAGAGTGTGACCTAAGCATCGATAAAGATCTAGTATCTTTTAAGCAAGCCATAGAATTTCACTATTCTGAAAATTAGTTTAATGCTATGAAAGATGAGTTGAAACCAATGGATGACAATAAACTTTGGGATCTAGTCGATTGCCTAAAGGTTCAAAACAAATTAGTTGTAAATGGGTATTCAAGATCAAATGTGACTCACAAGGCAATATTGAAAAGTATAAGGCTAGACTTGTTGCTGTAACCCCCTAATATTCAAATTTTTATACTCAAGTCATTAGTTAATGATAATAAGGTGGTATGACTCTCAAGGTGGATTTACAATACATATATATAATTGAAAGAAAGTATTAAAACGAGAAGCCTGAAAAGGAGTATAATAAAATCACGATCGAAAACACTCATGTATCGGTGAAAACGAAAGGTAAAGCACGTTCGGAAAACGATAAGCAATAAAACATTACGGAAGAATAAGATGGGTGCAGAAATAAAATAAGTTTGACAACAGTATCTTTTCTATCTCTCCCAAAAAATACATCAAGGCCTCTATAGGCAAGCTCCAAAATAGATAATTACATAGATATAAATTTTTCAAAATAAATATGGAGAGATTCTAAACAAAATAGAAACAGAGTCCAATAATCTTTGCCATCTCTCAGATGAACCACAGCTCACTGCTGAGCTCCAGGACCTATATCTGAAAAATAAGAGATATATACAGAATGACAACCCCTGACCCATGGGTTCCCAGTATGGTAAAAGTGCCAAATAGATACAGCATAAGGCAACACGAACTTACTAAGTAATCTTAAACTTCTTACCTCATCATATCCATCCTAAATTCTCACTAATCCATAAGTAGGCAACTATCATAAGAGAATTCTATTCTAATTCACTTTCCTCTTTATTTCCACAACACTCTAACTTCAACCAAAACAACCCTCAGGTAATTCGACTTAGTCATTCTATATCAACACATAAAACCTCCACCCGGAGCAAGTGGAATCACTCCAATGCATCTACCCAGGGAGCTTAAATAATCTTATTCAATATTTATCTTTATTATTCAATTTTTTCATCATTTCCTCTCAACAAGGACAACCCTCAGCGTCAACTGACACTAGCATGAAGGACATTTCAGTTATGCAAACACAAGCAAGACAAACAAATAACACACAAGTAAATTCAAGTAAAGCAATTAGTACATAGTCATATATTATAAACAGGTAAACAGCCATGACAAGTAGCAAACCCAAACAATTCAATCAAATGAAGATGATGCATGTCTGTCCTACTAGCCATGAGCTCATATATCAGTTATACAGCCGAAATTCGACACATCCAGTGACTAACCCGGACATTGTCCTCTCTGCTGTTTACTCGCTATATAGCATAGCCTCGCAGGGTAAGTGCCTTGTACACCTCGCAGAGTGAGTGCCCTGTACACCTCGCAGAACCTCTCAGAGTTAAATGCTCTATACACCTCACAGAGTTAAAAGCTCTGTACACCTCACAAGCACACAAGCTTGTATCTCTCGCAGGGTTAGTATCCTGTCATATCATTGTTCAACCATTCACAATTTCACCATTACTTTCCTTATCTCACAGGCAAAACAGCCTGTATCTTTCGTAGGGTTAGTACCCTATCAAATCATCATATAACTAGGGGTGGCAAGCGGGGAAGCCCGCCCCGCCAGAAGCCCGCCATTTGGCAGGCTGGCCCGCCCCGCCCCGCCTAGTGAGGCGGTCCCAGAATCCTAGCCCGCCCCGCCTAAGAGCAGGTTGGCGGGCCGGCGGGCTAAGCCCGCCAAATATCCTTTTTTTTTACTTTTAACTATTAAATCTCTCATATTTTCTA
>NC_029792.2:24785492-24786763 GCF_000816755.2 Arachis ipaensis
CTTTGTAATTATAAATATCTAATAAACATAATTATAAACCAAATTTTCATCCAAAACATAATTATAAATATTGTCTCCAAAGCAAAATTAACATAATCCAAAATACTCAATTTTCATCTTCATTCTCTTGTAATTTGGGTTGGAAGAAGTTAGATTTTGGCCAAAAAAATACTAAGTCTGGCGGAAAAGTCTGTCCCGCCCCGCCAAAGCCTGTCAAAACCCGCGCTTTAAGCGGTGCGGGTTAAGCGGACTTTTCTATTTGGCGGTCCCAATTTTTCAGCCCAACCCGCCTTTTTTGGCGGGTTACGTGGGCTGGCCCGACGGATTTAGGCCCATTTGCATTCACAATTTCACCATCACTTTCCTTATCTTGCAGGTAGAACAACCTAGGCTTGTATCTCTCGCAGGGTGAGTGCCCTGTCATATCAGCGTACAACCATTCACAATTTCACCATCACTTTCCTTATCTCACACGCAGAACAGCCTGTATCTCTCGTAGGGTGAGTGCCCTGTGCACCTCGCAGGTAGAAAAGCCTGTATCTCTTTCTAAACTCATTATTCGTCTCGCAGGGTGAGTGTTCTATACACTTCGTAGGCAGAAAAGCCTGTATCTCTTTATTTATAACCACAACAAGAGAGGAAAAATTCTCAATCCTAACTCGTCTATTTATCCTGGATATAGTGCCCGTCACACTTCTCAATCATCATCTCATCAGAATCTTCACTCATGTATACAACATATTACTCGGAAGGAATCCTTAACCTCCCTAATCCGTCATCATTCGCCAATTATCAAGAACTTAAACCCATCGTTCATTTTGCAATCTCATTAACAATATCATCTTCAATCTCTTCTCAATTCAAATTCACTCTTAATTAAACTCATTCATCATCATCGTTCGTCATCATAATCAATCATTACTCATCATTACATTCATCCTCACCACGCATCACTTCACGTCTTATTCATTTTCCTCAATTTCACTAACTCAACTCTTTAGATTTGGTCCCTAACTCTTCTATCCTTAATTACACTGGTTCTATACTCTTATCGGGGTTTATAAAGGTTTAAAAGGCTAAAAGAATGGTTAAAAACTAAAAAATTCAAGTTTTTTGAAACTAGGTGGTCATGCGCACGCATGCCTCATACGTACGCATTAATCCAGAATTTTGACAAAGTTGCATACGCATGCACCTGCTCGCGTACACATGAGTGCAATTTTCGCCAAAGTCGTGTACGCATGCATATCAGAAACCAGAAAAGCTGATAT
>NC_029792.2:24787359-24815380 GCF_000816755.2 Arachis ipaensis
AATGTTTTTAACAAAACTTTAAATGTGCATAATCTTTTCATTTTAAATCGTTTTTAACCATTCTCGAACCGTTGAAAAGATCGATAACTGAATTTCATAAAAATCTAACTTTAAAAAGTTTTCAACTTCGAGGACCGAGTTATGGCCCGCTAAAGTTGGCCAAAAATAAGTTTTAACCAAAAACACACCTTTACCAATTCTTCCAATTGTTTACAAGCCAACTTTGTTTTAACACATCAAGAGGACCCCAAACCAACTCAATTCACATATTCACACTCAACCAAATTCAAACCTACTTCATTTACTTATTTCAACTCAAATTTTATCCACTTCACATCTTAATCCCCAATTCCCAATATCCTATCAATCATTCCTACTTTTCACACATTCATTATCAAAACTCCATTCAATCTCATACATCATCACACAATTCACTATCTAACACCAATTCCAACAACACATCAACTATGCATCATTACACTATTCTCATCCAAATCATTAATTACCACAACATATCATCTACACATACTAAATCTATCCAAATATACAATTCAAACTTAATTCTAGGGACATCTACCCTAGGATTTTATGCTACATTATACGGTATTTAAATGAAACTAAAATCGTACCTCAATGACGTCAAAACCAAACTTTCAAACTTGAAGTCCACCAAGTCCAAGTCTCAAGTTCACCTCCGCCAAGCTCAAACACCACCAATGTTCAATTTAATGTCCCAAGTACTCAATCTACACTAATTTCACATAATATACACAATACTCAACTCTAGGGTTTCATAAAACTTCATAAAGAAATAAAAAAAGTGGCTCTTACCTTTACCGACTGAAATTGGTGATGATATCTAGCTAGGACTCTAGCTAGAGCTCCCCCTAAACACAAGAATCACCAAGTTCCATGAACACACAAGCCAAAAACGTGATTTTTCACACCAAAATCAAAACTGGAGATTGGTGAGGGAGAGGCTTACCAAATTTCTTAGATGGAATTGAAGAGCTCAATGAGAGCTTCGCGTCGCAAACAGCTCGTCGACCGGAGTTCCGGATCAAAAGTTATGGAGTTATGAAGATCAAAGGGCTAGGGTTTCTCTACTCTTCCCTATCTTCAATTCAGCGTGACACTCATAAATAAGGGGGTTTTGTTGCTGAATTGCACACAAGTGTATGGCTTATATAGTGTGGGCTTGGAGCCAGTTCACTCGATTTAACCTGTTGGCCCAATTTTGGACCAAAACCTTTAAGATTGGTGTTTTAATTTGCATTTAATTTTTTTTTACTTTCACAAATCATAAATTCTAATTTCTTAACCCTCTTCACATAATTAATTTTCTTAGTCATAGTACCGGACAATCTAAGCTAGTACTGCCATTTAAATTTCTAATATGCATCCTTACACATTTTTCCGTAGAAAAGTATTTTTTCACTCAAAAAAATCCTCCAAATTCAATTATTACGTCTAAATTTTCAAATTATGATTCTAATTTTTCACCCCGTCGGCCCATATTTAATTAATTTTTTATTTAATTTTTGTTTAGTCAGAGTTTTACAGTTGCCAAAGGTCACACTCAAAAGGATAATATTGACTACAAAAAAAACTTTTCACCAATTTGAAAGGAGGATTCCTTAAGAATTGTTATGGCTTTGGTGGTTCATTATGATTTAAAACTTCATCAAATGGATATAAAGACCGTTTTTCTCAATGGTTACTTAGAAGAATAGGTTTATATGGACCAGCTAACCTCAAGGGTTTTTAACCACAAAAAAATTTTGGTGTGCAAATTAAACAGGTCAATATATGGACTAAAACAAATTTTTAGACAGTGGTTTATCAAATGTAATGATACCACCTTAACATATAATTTTATAGAGAACATTGTTGATAGGTGTATCTACATGAAAATCAGTAGGAGCAAGTTTATTATATTGGTTCTATATGTTGATGATATGTTTCTTGTTGCTAATGATGTTAGTTTGTTATATGATTTAAAGAATTTTTTCTCTAATAAGTTTGAAATGAAAGATATAGGTGTGCATCCTATGTAATAGAAATATAAATATTCCATTATAGATCACAAGGTATATTAAGATTGTCACAAAAAGGATATATCAAAAATGTGTTAGAAAGGTTTAAAATGGAAGGTTGTTATGCAAGAATAGTTCCAATTTAAAAGGGAGATAAATTTAGTTAAATGCAATGTCCCAAGAATGAATCGGAACGAAAAGCAATGGAGTCAATTTCTTATGCTTTAGTGGTTGAAAGTTTGATGTATATTCAGACGTGTACTAGATCAGATATAAGTTTTGCTGTTGGGATGTTGAGTTGATATTAAAGTAATCCTAGAATAGATTACTGAAAGGCCACAAAGAAAGTTCTTAGGTATTTAAAAGGTACCAAGAAACACATGCTCACTTATAAAACTCAGATGACCTTGAAGTGGTTGGCAACTCAAATTCATATTTTGCTAGATGCATAGACTCGAAAAAGTCAACTTTTGATTATATTTTTATGTTAGCTGGAGTTATTTCATGAAAAAGTGTAAAAGAATCTATCATTACTACTTTTACGATGAAGATAGAATTTGTGGCATGCTTTGAAGTCACAGTTCAAGCATTATGGTTGTGGAATTTTATCTTAAGGCATAGTATTATTGAAAGTATAACTAAGCCACTAACACTTTATTGTGATAATTCTGCAGTTGTTTTCTTTTCAAAGAATAACAAGTACTCTAAGGGTACAAAATACATGGATTTGAAAGTACTTGACAATTAAGAAGGAAGTGCAGAAACGAAAAGTGTCTATTGAGCATATTGGTACTGATATGATGATAGCGGTTCCATTAACTAAGGGATTGTCACCCAAATTTTTTCTGGTCATGTAATACGGATGGGCATATATAATTGATAAGCCTTTGTTACTATAAAAGTATAATCACTACAAGAAAACATCGATTTTGCTATGCTTTTAAAGCGTGGCCAAATGTTGAAAAAATGTAGCGATAACTTTTGGCTACGCTTTTTGAGCTACTGACACGCTTTTGAAAGGGTAACATCTGCAAACTTGTCAGTTGCTTTATCGCCACATTTATTTTTTGCCACGCTTTTATAGATTGCCACGCTTTTATAGATTGCCACACTTAAAAGCGTAACCATATGTATACCTTGTAGCCACGCTTTAAAAGCGTGCCAATAATGGAAGATATGCCTATGCTTTTCAAGCGTGCCAATTAGGTTGGTTTTGGCTACGCTTCAAAAGCGTGGCTTGCTAGCTAGAACCTTTTGCCACATATTCAAAGTATGGCCTATTTCTTTGTCAAATTAAAAAAAAGGGATTATAAGAAAGTATAAAAAGAAATTGATTTTTTATTGATTTACATGAATTATTTACATGCTATAATTATAATTAAAAAATTATAATTCTATAACAAAACTAATAATTTAATTCCTAGTGACTCTCTCATACTTTAAATTTTGTAATTCTGCATAATTATCTTCTTACATTTTGTTTCAATCTCCCCAGCTTCCATATAAACTTGTTTGATCCAAGATCTTACGAACTTTTGGGCTATGATACTTTTTAGTAGTATTTACAAATATTAAGAAATAATCAAATGTGAAAAAGGCAAATGGGTGCACCAAAAGGAAAAAAGAATTACTGATGCTGAAGCATAAAAAATACAAAGTTCATTGATGTTGAAACATAGAAGAAAATTGCCAATTAAATTTTGGGCAATTAAGCTAACATAGTTCCAATTAGCTACTTTATATGAAGGGTATGCATGTATAGTAGCTAAAAATAATAAGATCCATTTGAATAATATTAAGGCATTTTATGATCTTAGAAAGAGGCTAATGTAAAATGTTAACGAGAAAAGATTTCTTAATTAGTGACCATAACTTAAAAAAAGAGCTTATAATAATACAAAAATCATCCGACTAAAATTCAAGCACACCAAATTATGTAACTTTAATAGGTAATAGCTAGTAGGTGCCACAAGCGGTGCTGATCAAGCAAAATAAATTTGAACCTAAATTTTCATATTTTTTTGCATGAATAACAAGGGAACACCAAAAATAAACATCTAAAGATTCTATCATAAGAAACAACAGTCAAAATAGTACCTACCGAATGGTAATCTATAGATTCAGCTACTGAATGCCTTTCAGACTCTGGTGCAACAATGGCTTCTTCAAATTTAACTTTCATAACTGCCTTTTCACATTCCTTTAATTTCTTTGTTGCATCGGGATTATTTGGACACATTTTCTTGACCTATTAAATATAAGCATATTACATCAAACACATCTAGATATTGACACAAAGTACATGCTAAAGACAAATAAAAAGAAGATAATAAGCTACTTTGAAAAAACATAAAAGCCAAAAAAATAGAATGACTCAAAAGATCTCTAGTATAGAATTTGATTAAAGGAGTTATAGAAACTAAAAATTATGCTCAAGGCCAAATGATTGTAGGCTTCTTCAACCATATAAAAGTAGGCTTAAAATATCTCATACCAAAATAGGGAGGTAGTCTGCATATTAACACAGTACATTTTACAGACTAACAAAAAAGAGGTAGTCAAAGTTACACCAAGAGACGGGAAAAAGCCAAAAAAAAGGTAGATATCATAAAACTTGAAGTTACAATCACAGAATACAATATTAAGGGACAAAGAATTGTCAACTTCAGCAAGATGCAACAGTTGGTTCAAAAACTCAGTTGTCAACCAATCAGTTACAATCCCATCTTGACAATCGCTTTGAAAAAAAGAGTCAGAACTCAAATGAACCTTTTCAAACCCAGGAAGAATGTCAACAACAAAATCATTTATCTATTACACAATGTCAACAGTAGGAGCAAGTATAGCACGTTCTTGAAAACATGAAGCATTACCGTGGTTATCATGAATATCTGAATATATAGCTGAAACAATATCCTAAATAGGATTATCAGTTGGCGGAATAAGTAAATCACTTGGAATATCAACAATAATTTTATCCTCCTTTTGTATCCCATAAGAACCTTCACCAATCTTTAAGATCCAATCAGAGAATTCTTTTACTTCATCTAAATTTGATACAAAAGAATTCTTTTACAGCCGAAGATTCTTTGTCAACCACATTAATTGAAGCCATAACTATTTCAGCACGAGTTTCTTTAGGAATAACTGGTAACACTTGCCTAAAATCACCACCAAGCACAATAACTTTTCCACCAAAGGGAATATCATGAGCCAAAGGCACATTCGAACTCATTAAATCACAAAAATTTCTACCAAGTGCTTCAAGTACAAACTTATTCGTCATGCGTGCCTCATCCCATATTATTAGAGAATCCCGACAAATAAGTTCTTTTCGTTGTCTATATTTTTTAATATTACACACAGATTCCTCATTTAACTCAATTGGGACGCAAAATAATGAGTGTGCAGTCTTTCCACTAGGTACCAATAGAGATGCAATATCACTAGAAGCAACATTTAAAACAATTTCTGAAGAAGACGAGAAGATAATTTCCATGAAAAAAGTTTTTCAATTTCACCAAATCCATAAACAAAAAAGAACCAAACTCTTTTATTTGTATCTGTGTCAATTATTCTCTGGTAGATGAGTTTTTGTTTTTCTATCAATTTTTTCAAATTTGCAGCATGTTCATCCCGAAGTTGATGTACATCATAACCCAACTCATTCATAATCATAGAATTTGAAACATGAGAAGCCAAATCTTGATTAGGAAAAAGCATTTGGCAAAAATCTTTCAAGCTTCTGCCGTTCATTTCCAATAATTTTTCAACTTCAATTAAACAAAGAATTTCAAGTTCTTCTTCTGTGATCATGAGCTCTAAGAAATAAGTGAAAAGAAGTTTTAATTCATCACAAATAAAAACTAAAAATATCATGATATAACCATTTACACAGAAACTTAATCAATAATAAATACTCAAACAAAAGTTTGAAAAGTACCTAGCAATTGCAACTCGCATCTTCTACAATACAAAATGCCATCAGCTAATAGTCTCTAAGTATCTTTCCAAACCAATTCAGGTTTATTCATTGAATTAGACGCAAATAAGGAGTTAGTTTCCCTCCTTTAGTGCGGACAGAGCAACCTTTCTTTTATGCCTACAACTATTTCTTTTCCCAGCTGAATATTACCATTTTTTTTACTGCCTTCGAAACCGAGCTCTTGTGAAACTGTAATGTGGCCCCTTCGCAACTTCATCCGAACTCTTGGGCCTTTATAAAGATTTTTCAGTTGTTGTGTCGAGAACTAGGTGTTCATCCTTCCCAGTCTCTTTTCCTTTACCTGTTTGTTTTGACCAAACCTGGAGTGGCTAAGAAGAAAGCTTATTGGATCTCTTTCCGAGCTACCCAGGGAAAGAAAGTGTTCTTAATGTTTGATGAATCTTTTTGTGACTTTAAAAATTACTATTTTACCGAGATGTTGAGGGCGTTTGCCCTTTCTTTTTGGATGAGAATGATGAGCCGACCTTTCCTTTATGGTGGCAAAAAGATCCTGTAGACCTAAAATACTCTTGGGAGAGTTTAGATGAGGTAGAAAAGGCTTTTGTGAGTGTTTTGGAGGAGCATTAGGGGGAACCTCCTCACCTGGATACTAAGAAGTTTTTAGGAGATATTTCCCTTCTTCGTGCTGAGCTAGGTAGCGTCCGACCTCTTTCTTTACATATAGTTTTCTATTCTTATTTGTGAATTTATCCTCTTCTAACTGTGTAATCATTTTTCTGGCTTCTTTTCAGAGATGGTTAAATCTTCGGATTCTATGAAGTCCTTTCGGAAGGCCAAGAAAGCGATGGTGGCCCACAATCTGTCACATAAGACGTTGGGGGATGGGTCTTTGGTAGAGCTGCCTCTGAAGAAGCTGGCGGCTGAGTCTCAGGGTCCGAGGAAGATTATCTCGACCCCGAGACTTTGGATAGTTCCGTCTGACCCGTCTCAGACGACCTCTGGTGCTGCCTCCTCTCCTACTGCTGCTGGTCCCCCTCCCAAGAAGCAAAAGACTATTGGTACTTATGATCTTGATGACAAAGAATTTGATGGTGTGGCATTTGCCACAGAATTGATTGCTCCTCATGGTAAAGTCCCTCTGGACGACGTTTCAATCCTTCACCACCTCGATTTTATAACGAGCAATAGTATTTGGATAGCCAATTTGGGAGCATCCTTATCCCGAGTTGTCTGGGAGTCTCCGGTTTGAGCTACCAGAGCTTTTATGGAGGATGCTAGATCTGAGTATGATAGGATTAAGTATTTGAAAGACAAACTAGATGCCAAGGTGGCTAAATTGGAGCTTGATGTTGAGAAGGAGAAGTCTCGAGCTACTGCAGCGGAGGCGACTGCAAATCTGGCCGAGGAGACGGCCAAAAAGTATAAGGAGAGCTATACCTGCACATATGGCGAGCTCTTGGAGACTAAGGAAAGACTTCATTCTACTCAAGACGATTATGCCGAGCTTCAAGGTCATATCGTAAGTAGCGTGACCGAGATGTATGAAAATCTAAAGGCCCAAGTCTGGGTTCTTGCTCCTGAGATATGGTGGAGGATGGCAAGATCGTGCCTGCCCCAGATGATGAAGATGAAGGTCCTCCTCTTGTGCCACCACCTAAGGCTTCCTCAGCTTCCACTATCGCAGCTCCTTCTGGCGAGGTGGTCCCACCTAATCCCGAGCCTGACGTGGAGATTTTGAACGAGCCAGATGGAGTTGTCAATGCCACCCCCATCTCGACCATGCCTCCTTCTCCTAAGGGTGCTGCTGCTGATGCGACTTCAGATCCTTAATGATTTCTTATTATAGCTTTTTTTTTGTATTTGGTATAGTCTGACCTGTGGACTTTGTTGAACTTTTTTGCAAGTTTCTATGGCTGAATCTTTCACATTTAGTTGCTTCCTAGCAACTTTATTTAAAAAACAACACTTTAAACTCTTGGGCTGCCGTTTAGGCATCCTTTGAGTCTTTAATGCTTTAATTCGTGTTGAATTAACTCTGCTTGTGACGATATGCTTTTTTCAACCTTTGACACCCCTTGAGGTGGGGTTTGCCTTGGTTTCCCTTGTGGTGGCTACCTCATTTGTATCATCTTTGCGACTTGTCATCCAAGCTCTTTAGTCAAATTCTAAACAACTTTTTAGGTAGTGTTCTCGTGTGAAACTTTTTAGTATGTTTGGATGACTTTTTAGGCCTTTGCCTTTTGAGTAATATCTCCTTTCAGGAGTTTTGTACCCTTTTTGGCTAGGCGTTTCAACCCTTAGGCTTTCTAACTTTTTGGACTCTTACCTATTCTCTTTTTGTATTTGTCTCTTTAGGTCGTCCCTTTTTGGAGTTGACCTGTATGCCTTTACTGTCCTGGCTTTCAGTCGTATTCCAATCAACTTTTTAGGTAGTGTTCCTATGGGGAACCTTTTCTTTATAGCTTGTTTGGATGACTTTTTAGCCTTCTTCCGACTTGTGCTTTTGCTTTTTAAGTAATGTCTTTTTTCGAGACTTTGTACCTTTCAGCTAAGCACTTGGCTTTTTGGTCTCTTTTCAGTGATCCTTTCATTGTTCCGACTTCTCTGTCGGGCCTTCTTAAGTTATTTTTAGTAATCCCATTTTTAGTTAGACATCGTCAGGTCACTTTTTATGGGTTACTCTTTATAACTTCTTGCATTAAATTGCTTCTATCGCTTCACCTTGCCGACCTCTTTGTAATCGGGCGATAAATTTTTGCGTTTTATGAGCTTAGATTAATGCGTCTTGGTAGAAAACTTTTTAGGGAATTAATAACTTTCATTCGAGTAATAATGAGATAAAAACATAAATAAAAGTGTGTACATATGAGTGCTTACCCTTCTAGGTTGGGCAGTTTTTTAGATCTCGGCCTGGCGCCTCATTAAAAAACCTTTTTTAGGAAAAAGAGTGCGCCTTGACCTAAGGTCTTTAATATTTTCTAGCTATAGTACCTTCTTAGGTTACAGCCATGCCATGACCTTGGTAGCTCTCGCCCTTCGAGGTCGGACACCTTATAGTAGCCTTTTCCTAGTACTTCTGTAACTCGGTATGGCCCTTTCCAGTTAGCTGCTAGCTTTCCTTCTCCTAACCGACCTGCTCCGATATTATTTCGGATTAAGATGAGATCGTTGGTGGCGAAGCTTCGCTGGATTACCTTTCAATTATACCTTAAAGCCATTTGACGCTTTAGGGCTTCCTCTTTGATCCGAATTCTTTCTCGGACTTTTGGAACTAGGTCGAGCTCTTCCCTTTGAGCTTGGGAGTTGGTGTCTTCGTTATAGAGGATCACTCTAGGGGATCCTTCTTCTATTTCCACGGGAATCATTGCCTCCATTCCGTAAGCATGTCGGAATGGTGATTCTCCGGTGGTTGAGTGTGGTGTTGTCCGGTATGCCCATAGGACTTGCGGGAGCTCTTCGACCCAAGCTCCCTTGGCATCCTGTAGTCTTCACTTTAACCCGACTAGTATGACTTTGTTGGTGGCTTCCGCCTATCTATTGGCTTACGGGTGCTCTACAGAGGTAAACTGGTGCTTGATTTTTCAATCGGCTACCAGGTTTCTGAAGCCTGTGTCAGTGAACTGAGTGCCATTGTCTGTGGTAATGGAGTATGGGACCCCAAACTTTGTGACAATATTTCTGTAAAAGAACTTCCGACTTCTTTGGGCGGTGGCAGTGGCTAAAGGTTCAGCCTCGATCCACTTTGTGAAATAGTTTATTCCTACAATGAGGAACTTGACTTGCCCTGATCCCTGAGGGAAAGGTCCGAGGAGGTGGAGCCCCCACTTTGCGAATGGCCAGGGTGAAGTGACACAAATGAGTTCTTCGGGTGGTGCGATGTGAAAGTTGGCATTCTTCTGACATGGAGGGCATGTTTTGACGAACTTTGTTGCTTCCTTTTGTAACGTCGGCCAGTAAAAACCAACTCGAAGTACCTTTTTGGAAAGAGCTTGCACCTCGAAGTGGTTACCGCACATGTCACTGTGGACTTCCTCAAGAACTTCCCTCGTAGCGAAGGTCGGGACGCATTTTAGGAGGGGTGTAGAGATTCCTCTCCTATATAGGACGTCGTGCACTATGGTGTAGTACTGCGCTTCTCGTACTAGCCTTTTTGCCTCTTTTTTGTATGCGGGAAGTGTTTCATACTTGAGATAGCTGACTCTGGGAGTCATCCACCCTTGGTCCTGGTCTGATATGCTTAAGACCTTTCTTTCTTCCAAGGTTGACGGGCTTTGTAGTGTTTCTTGGATGAGGCTTCTATTGTTGCCCCCAGGTTTGGTGCTGGCTAGTTTCAAAAGTGCATCAGCTCGTGTATTTTGTTCCCGAGGTATATGTCGGATCTTATATCCCATGAATTTTCCGAGTTGTTCTCTAGTCTTGTCTAGGTATTTCTTCATGGTAGGATCCTTAGCCTGGTAGCTCCCTTCTATTTGCGAGGTAACTACCTGTGAGTCGCTGAAAATGGTAAGTTTGAGCGCCGACCTCCCTAGGCAGCTTCAAACCTGCCAGTAGGGCTTCGTACTCGACTTGGTTATTTGATGCGGGAAACTCGAACATTAAGGAGAGCTCAAGTTGAGTTCCTTGATTACTTTCTAGGATTACTCCGGCTCCACTCCTGGCTTTATTTGATGAACCGTCAACGTAGAGGTTCCAGCCGGTGGGGGTGTCTGAGGTGTCGGTGTATTCTACAACGAAGTCGGCCAGATATTGGGACTTGATGGCTGTCCGAGCTTCATACTTGAGATCGAACTCAGACAACTCGACTGCTCATTGTAGAATTCTTGCAGCTAAGTCTGTTTTCTGTGGAATACTTTTTATGGGTTGAATGGTCCGTACTCTGATAGTGTGGGCTTGAAAATATAGCCAGAGTCGTCGAGAAGTGAGTATAAGGGCGTAGGTGAACTTTTCTATTTTTTGGTAGTTTAGTTCAGCCCCTTGTAGAGCCTTACTGATGAAGTAGATGAGCTGTTGTCCCTTTTCGTCTTCTCTGATTAGTGCTGAAGCTATTGCCGGACTTCCTACGACGAGGTATAGGATTAGCTCTTCACCTTCCCTGGGTTAGGTTAGGATGGGTGGTTGCCCCAGGAATGTCTTGAAGTCTTGGAATGCTTTTTCACATTCTGGGGACCATTCAAACCTCTTTCCTTTCCTTAGTGTTGCGTAGAAAGGGAGGGATCTTAATGCCAATCCAGCTAGGAATCTAGACAGAGCCGCCAGCCTTCTGTTGAGCTGCTGGACCTTCTTAACACAGGTCGAGCTTTTCATGCTAAGTATGGCCTGGCATTTATCCGGGTTAGCTTCAATCCCTGTTTGAGTGAGCATGAAGCCTAGGAATTTGCCAGCTTCTGCTGCGAAGGTGCACTTTGTGGGCTTAAGTCTCATCCCAAGCTTTCTTATGGTGTTGAACACTTCAGTGAGGTCGAATAACAATGTTTCCTCTCTTTGTGTCTTTATCAGCATGTCGTCTACATAAACCTCCATTAAATTTCCGATGTGATTGGCAAACACTTTGTTTATCAATCTTTGATATGTAGCCCATGTGTTCTTGAGGCCGAAGGGCATGACTTCGTAGCAGTAGTTTGCTCTTGGGGTTAGGAATAAAGTTTTCTCCTGGTCGGGTTGATACATCGGGATTTGGTTATATCCCGAGTAAGCATCCATGAAGGAGAGGTACTTGTATCCCGATGAAGCGTCGACTAGTGTATCTATATTCGAGAGTGGATAAGGATCCTTTGGGCAGGCTTTGTTGAGGTCGGTATAGTTAGTGCACATCCGCCACTTCCCATTTGACTTTTTGACCAATACTACATTGGCTAACCATAATGGATATTTCACCTTCCTTATGAAGCCTGCCTCCAACAAGGCATGTACCTGCTCCTCTACGGCTTGCGACCTCTCCGGACCAAGCTTCCTATGCTTCTGTTGTACTGGTCGAGACCCAGGATATACGGCTAACTTATGACACATTAGTCCGAGATCAATACCGGACATGTCGGCGGCCTTCCATGAAAAGAGGTCGGAATTGTCCTTTAGGAGCTTTGTTAGCAGCTCCTTTATTCATTTAGATTTGCCCATATGTTTGTTGTTTTGTCTTGAGTGTCTCCAATTTGAACTTCTTTGGTTTCACTTTCTGGCTGAGGGCGGAGTTCTTCGCTAGCTCGAATTCCCCCGAGTTCTATAGTATTGGTTTCCTTTCCTCTGGGGTCGCCTTTAAGGTTCAGACTTTCATTGTAACAGCATCGCGCGAGTTTTTGGTCCCCCTTTATGGTAGCGATCCCTTCTGTAGTTGGGAACTTCATGCATAGATGTGGAGTGGAGACCACCGCGGCGAGTTGATTTAACGTTGTCTGACGTATGAGGGCATTGTATGCGGAGTTCACATTGACTACGATGTAGTCTATGCTCAACGTTCTAGATCGTGTTCCTTTTCCCAATGTTGTGTGCAGTAGGATGTACCCAAGGGGTTGGATTGGGGTGTCTCCGAGTCCGTACAAGCTATTTGGATAAGCTCTGAGCTCTCTCTCTCTTATAGGCCGACTTTATCAAAGGTGGGTTTGAACAGGATATCTGCGGAGCTTCCTTGGTCTACCAATGTTCGGTGGAGATTGGCGTTGGCGAGTACGATGGTGATGACCACCGGGTCATCTTGTCCCGGGATGATGCCTGCGGTGTCCTCTTGAGTAAAGGTAATAGTGGGGAGGTTGGGTGACCTGTCCCCTCCTCCGACATGATACACTTCCTTGAGGTGTCTCTTACGGGATGATTTAGAGATCTCTCCTCCTGCGAATCCTTCATTTATTATGTGAACATGTCTCTCAGGGGTGTGAGGGGGACGTTCTGTGAATCCTCCTTCTTCTCTTTTTTTGTTCATATGCTCTATTGGCTAAGACCCGATTTAATCTCCCTTCTCGTGCCAATTGTTCTATGACATTCTTTAGGTCGTAGCACTCGTTGGTAGAATGCCCGTAGATTCGGTGGTATTCGCAATACTCTGTTCGACTTCCTCCTCTCTTGTGTATAATCGAGCGAGGCGGTGGGATCTTCTCAGTGTTGCATATCTCCCGGTGAACGTCTACGAGAGACACTCAAAGAGGGGTGTAGTTGTGGTACTTTCTGGGCTTCTCAGTAGGTTGGTCTTCTTTCTTCCTGGACTCTTTATCCTTGTCCCGAGGTGGGTAGGAGAATCCAGTCTTGGAGGTTTCTCCTAATTGGGAGTTCTCTTCCATATTAATGTATTTTTCCGCCCATTCTTGAACCTCGTTGAGAGATGTTTGATACTTTTTGGATATGGAGTGACTAAAGGGTCCTTCTCGTAGGCCATTAATGAGACCCATGATGGCTACTTCTGTTGAAAGATTTCGTATGTCTAGACATGCTTTGTTGAATCTTTCCATGTAACTCCGGAGGCTTTCCCGATCTCCTTGCTTAATCCCTAGCAGGCTTGGAGCGTGTTTGGCTTTGTCTTTATGGATGGAGAATCTAGCTAAGAATTTCTTGGCGAGGTCATCGAAGCTTGTTACCGACCTGGGCGACAAGCTGTCGAACCACTTTATTGCCGTCTTGGTTAAAGTGGTCGGGAAGGCTTTACAACGGATTGCATCTAAGGCATCCATAAGATACATCCGACTTCTAAAATTGCTGAGACGATGGTTTGGATCAGACGTACCGTTGTACAGGGTCATGTCGGGGGCTTTGAAGTCTTCTGGAACTTTAGCTTTCATGATCTCCTTTGTGAACGGGTCTTGGTCCTTGTGGGGGCTATCTTCGCGGCTGGATCGAGTGGTCCTAGTTTTGAGGTCATCTTCGAGCTTTAGGAGCTTGTCCTCCAGCTCTCGACGCTATCTTGTTTCTCTCCGGAGGTCTCTCTCGGCCTCCCGCTGCCGTTTGGCTTCCTGTTTGAACTGTTGAAGGCGATCCTGTTGTTCACAGATTGCATCTAAGATCTCTGTGTTTGGGGTTTGCTTGTCTCCCTTGGACTGAGGTGTTTCCTTTGATGCAGCATCCATGTTCTTATGCGGCGTTCTCTCCTCCAAACTGGAGTTATGATCGTTGTCTGGATTGTCTGCCATGATGGTGGGATGACTTCCAGATTCCCCGGCAACGGCGCCAATGTTTCGAGGGTTACCTCAAACTGAAGGTCGATCTCGGACGAGATCTTCGAGTGTGATCGGAGCTGTTGGATCCGACTTGCTGAATCTTGAGATACTGCTGATCCTGGGTCACTAGTGGGTGGTGGTACCTGTAAGAGACTCTGATGCTTAAGTTAGCATGGGCTTTAAGCAGGTTTTTTTTGTGTAGAATCAGAGAGTGAGTTATACCTGGGTGCTCCAGTGTATTTATAGTAGTGTTGAGTGACCTTCTTTGAGATAAGTTAGTTATCTTATCTTATCTTTTGTGGGTGAGATCACTTATCTTTTGGTCAGCCACCTTCGGGTGGGCTGTAATCCTCTGCTTTGGGCTTGCTTGGGCCTCTATGGTGATTTGACCGAGCTCTTTAGGAAGAGGTCGATGATGAGCCAACCTTATAAGAGGTCAGTCGTTCTGGTCTTTGTCCAACCCGGATCGCATAGCTCGACCCAGGGTATGAATACTACTCCTCTTTGCAGGTACCAGTTTTCTAAAAGTACATCAAAGTGTCTTCGATTAGATGGGATTTGGGAATAAAAAGAAATTAAAATATTTAATTCAAGATAAAAGACAACAAAATAAAGTTTTCGAAAAGAAAAGGTTAACTGGAATTGAAGAAATTGCGTTGAAATTAAACAAAGCAATGAAATTCCTTCAACTGAGTCAAAGGGCTTTAGCATGAAAAGTAAAAGTACTGGAATGTAAATTGAACACAGAAATTAAAGGTTGCTTAAATGATAAATTTACTTGAAAAATAGAGTTTACAGAAAATGTAAATGGAAGAATAAAAACATGGAACGAACCCTACAGAAATTGAAGTCGAATGCAAACTCATAAATTCTCTGGGGATATGAGTGTGCTTGAGTGTATTTCTAAAACAAAGTTCCAACCCTAATTCCTTAAGACTTCCTAGTATTTATAATCTACTTTTGGTAACTGACAATTAATTACAATTAACTACAATTTTACAATTCTGAATGCTTTCTCCTTGGTAATCGTTCTCGCCTTTTGATTGTACACATTCCCCATGATTTCCTCGGTGATGAAAGCCTTTAACTTCTCCACTACCATAATTATTAGAATCAATTATTCGAATAAACTATTTCGATTAACCAATTCGAATATCCTATTTGATTGACTTGCTCGATTTATCGAAAAGCCTCAAAATCAAATCCGTGTCGAAAACCTCTGTCTGATGCTTACACGTGTGTCTTTTCGAAAACTGCTTATGTTTTCGACCGCTTTATCAATTCGAACAATTCACCTTCATCGAAAATATTTTCCGATCAACAAATTGCTCCCTTGGATTAATGTGTTTGTCTTCGATTCCTTTATTGGAAGATAAAACACTTGATCCAAATTCAAACTCCAATTTTTTTTAAATCAGTAATAACTATCATTTAACTTCCCATTAATACTGACCCACTCGACATGTTTTCTGAGACTCACGCTTCTTCTTCCTTTCACTTCAACTTCAAAGCGAAGTTATCCTTTTTCACATTCTTTCTACAGTAACGGCTACAGTAACACTTTAAATTCACCAATCTCACCCTTATTCAAACTTTTCCTGAACCCATTATTCTCTGCATCCCTCTTACATTACAGAATCTCTAACTTTTCATTTTTCGTTCCTTCATTTTATAATGGCCACTTCCTCTTCTCATGCTACTGTTCAAGACAAAGGAAAAGGTCCTGTGGTAGTACCACCGGCTCCACCAGCTCTTCGCATATTAAATCAAGTCAATGATGAAGTCATTGACGACCCTCGACTGCAAGCTAATGATTCAAGAATCTTAATCCCCTTCACAATAGGCACAAATACCCATTGTTTCCTCGGATCGATTGAATCCCTAGAGAGGGCAAACAAGAAACTTTCTTTCTTCCCTAGTGCTGAAGGAGAAGATCTATTGATTAATCAAGCTTTCAACATCTCCCACTTCATTAATAAAAAATCCTTCAGGAATAACCCAAAGATTAATCCTCGAGGATACGGCTTCTCAACCTGTATCAGTACTTAATGTTTGAGGAATTCTAAATCGATGTATAATATGTTCCTCGATAAAATCTATTATCTCACTTTGACTTACTTCTATAAGGGGAATCGCTTCGACCCATTTTGTGAAATAATCAATTGCTACCAAGATAAACTTGTGTTTTTTCATGAAGGAGGATGAATTAACCCAATTAAATCCAAAGCCCAACCTCTAAATGGCCATGGTTTTATTATCGAATGTAATTCGGATGCTGGGATTTGTTGAATCGAGCCATGTTTCTGGCATTCTAGGCATGCTTTTGCATAATCGATGCAATCTTTTATCATGGATGGCTAGTATACATGATTGCGATATAACACCCACCTCATTTTCTTTCCAATCTGATGGGCACCACATATCCCATTGTGAACTTCACCCAAAGAAATATTTTGGCCATTTTGACCTAAACATCTCAATAAACTCCCATCGACACCTTTCTTATATAACTCATCAACTATTAAAACAAAATTCATTGCTCGTAATTTCATTTTTCTATCGACTGGAATATTGGGATCTTTCAAATACTGAGCAATAGGCTTCCTCCAATTAATATCTTCCCATTCATCGATGCACAAAACTTCTCTTTCACTTGCAGGTACTAAAATCTGATGAATACTGGCCAAATTTTTAAGAGTTCCTGGACCGATTTTATACTTTGAAGTAATTTGGGCTAATTCATTAGCCATTTCATTTTGAATCCTTGGAATATGAACCAAAGAAATTTTTTGAAAAGAAGTTAACAACTCCCAAGCAGTTGTCAAATACTTCTGTAACCTCTCATTATTACATTTAAATTCTTTCGATAACTGCTTCAAAACCAACTTGGAATCCCCTAATATCTGAACTTCCGAAACTCCCTTATTAATTAAGATTTCGAGGCCCAAAATCAAAGCTTCGTACTCTGTCTCATTATTCGAACAAGGATATTTTATTTCGAATAAAAATTTCGACGGAATTTCCTCTGGTGAAACAATTAAAATTCCAACTCCTATGCCATCTTTATGTTTTGACCCATCAAAATATAACTTCCAATAACCGATTTTCACTTCGATTACATTTGCACCCTGGTCATTCAGATCTTTTGAATTATCCACAAGAAAATCTGCAATGACCTATCCTTTTACAGCCTTAGCTGGGATATATTGTAGATCAAACTCTGTTAATGCTAGCATCCACTTTCCCAATCGCCCGCGTAACATTAGGAAACTAAGCATATATTTGATTAAGTCAGTTTGCGCAATAACTTTTACCAATTTAGCCACCATATAACACTTTAATTTTATACAAGCATGATACAAAGACAAACATAATTTCTCTATCGGGGAATACCTTGTTTCGATATCAGTTAGAACTCGACTTAAGTAATAAACAGCTCGTTCATGCCCGTTTTCATCATCTTGGGCTAACATACATCCAATGGTGCTCTCAGACGCTGCAATATATAATTTTAGAGACTCATGTGGACGAACATTTGCCATAATTGGAACCTTAGACAAATAATTCTTAATCGAATCGAACGCTAATTGATGCGCCTTTGTCCATTCAAACTGTGAATCGTTCTTTAATTTTACCAAAGGGGCAAACACCCGAGTTTTATCCGAAAGATTCGAAATAAATCTTCGAAGATAATTTACCTTGCCCAAGAAAGATTGTACCTCTTTCTTCGATTTGGGTGCGGATAATGCCAGTATTGCACCTGCTTTATTTTATCAATTGCAATTCCTTTTTTATGAACAACAAAACCTAAGAAATTTCCAGCCGATACACCAAAAGCACATTTCAAAGGATTCATTTTTAATCCTTTCTTTCTCATGGTGATAAATGCTTTTCTCAAGTGGTCGATATGTTGACTTACCGAAATCGATTTGACCATGACATCATCGATATAAACTTTCATAAACTTTCCAATAAACTCATGGAAAATAGCATTCATTGCCCGCTGATATGTTGCACCAGCATTTTTCAAACCAAAAGGCATAACCACCCACTCATAAGTACCTAATGCCCCAGGACAACGAAAAGCAATTTTAGACACATCATCCTCCGCAATAAAGATCTGGTTATATCCTGAATAACTGTCCATCAAACTAAGGATTTCATTTCCCACTGCATAATCGATTAACATATCTGCAATTGGCATAAAATACTCATCTTTTGGAGTAGCATTATTCAAATCTCGAAAATCAATGCATACTCTTAACTTCCCATTTTTCTTCATCACTGGGACTATATTCGAGACCCACTCAACATATCATGCAGTACAAATAAACTTCGCTTTAACCAAGCGTTCTATTTCTTCTTTAATTTTCTCATTAATCTCTGGAGCAAAACGCCTTGGAGTTTGCTTCACAGGTCTAGCATTTGGTTTTAATGATAATCGATGTTCTACAAGTGAAAAATCGAGACCAGGCATCTCATGATAATCCCAAGCAAAATAGTCTTTAAACTCATGTAAAAGATTATAAAGTTCAATTCGAAAAGGATCAACGAGATCTTTACATATATATGTAATTCGAACATCATCAAGAGTCCTCAGATTTACTTCCTCTAAAGGATCTTGAGATTCGAACCCTTTATAATGATCATCATCTTTTACCGAATATTTCTCGAAACCCAATGGTTCTAGATCATAGATGCAATCAAAAGTGGGATCAATAATATCATGAGAAATAGAATACACTGAATTATTTATTTCATTAATATTACTTTGATTCTCAATGCAATGCGCTTCTGCTATAAACTCAGCCATTGAACTCGAAACATGACTTTCATTACCGAGAGGCCTTCAGAGGACAACTAGCAACCTTCACAATTATAAGAATTTAGTGTCCGATCAATATTCAGAGGCTTCAATTTAGAATTGTACATCCTGAAATCAATGTGTAGTTGTTCGACATAAAGGTTTGAATCTGCCTTGATGACTTCAGATTTACCATCTTTTATCCATAGAAAAACACTCTGATGCACAGTAGAAGGAACTGCACCTACACCATGGATCCAATCTCGCCCCAGCAAAGCATTATAACTTGCTCTCGATGGAACCACCACAAACACAGTGTTGCGCTCAAACGAGCCAACCTTCACAGTCAGAGTAACCAGCGCTCTGACCGGAATCGAAGTCCCACTGAAATCTGTCACAGCAATATTTGTAGGGACTAAATCATTAGGATGCTTACCCGCCTTAATTGACATCCTTTCAGGCAAAAGACTGATCGCTGCACCACCATCGATCAAGACTTTGTTTACCTTTATCCCACTCAAAGTATTGGTGACACTTAATTTCCAGTATGATCATCACGTATGGGAATTGGGTCGTTACAATTTGGTATCAGAGTAGTTCGTTCCTATTAAAGCCTGGGAATATGGACTGAATCATGCTTCATTGCATTCTTTGAGTTGTGTCTCATGCATATAGGATATCCTTGTGATATAAATTGCATGACTGTTGCTGTGTTTTCATTCTAGAGACTATTCACACTTTGCCTTAAATGTTAAGACTGATAACCTTAATATTGAATGTTGGGTGTGAACAAGATCTTGATGGCGGCACGGGGACAAGGACGTGGTAGGCGTGATGTGAACTCTGTAGAGGAACCGACGAGGGGTGCGGATGCCTTTATAGCTACGATGAATACCATGGCTAAGGCTGTACGTGAAACGGCAATGCAATGGTGAGCGTGGTGGAGACGGTAATGATAATGAAGGCGCTGGAAACCACGATAATCCTATGACACTGGCAACCTTTCTGAAAGTGAATCTGCCCAAGTTTAAGGGGACGCTTGTTGCAACTGAAGCTGATAATTAGTTCTGTGGTATCAAGAAGTCATTGTGAGTGCAACATGTACCAAAAAGACAACATGTGGAGTTTGTGACCTATATGTTAGAGGAAAAAGCTGAACATTGGTGGCATGAAGTGCAACACTTGTTAAGACAAGAGCTGGAAGAGATTGAATGGGGTACTTTTAAGGAAGAATTTTACAAAAAGTATTTTCCTAGATCTGTTCGTGATGCTAAAGAAATGGAACTAATGCAGTTGAAACAGGGAAATATGTTAGTGATAGATTATACTCAGAAATTTAAGGATTTGTGTCAATTCTCTAAGATCTATCAGGGAAACCCAAATGATTTTGAAGTATGGAAGCGTTTGAAGTATAAAGCAAGACTTCGCGATGAGCTTATGCATTCATTAGTCCCACTGGAGATACGGAATTTCGCAGAGCTTGTCAATAAGAATCAGCTGATGGAAGACTGTGAACATAAGATGGCAGCGTCAAGGATGGGTCATCTGAGCTTACCACCAAGGAACTTTAATTATTTCCATAGGCATGCGGTACAGTGGAAGGTTGATTTTAAGGCACCGGGAGTACCTATACAAGGAAACCAACAAGTTATAGGACAAGACAAAACACCGGTAAGCAACCTCAGCAGAGTTAGGAGAGCCCAACGTCTAGGCAATGTGGAAGAAATCACACCGGTAGGCCTTGTTATTTTGGAATGAAAGTCTGTTACAACTGTGGTGAATCGGGGCATATAGCAAGCAATTGTCCAGAAAAGTCGGTACAAGGAGTAGCTAAATTGCAACAGCCAGGAAGAGTATTTACAATGATTGCTGAAGATGCTCGTACTCAGACTCCCTGACCCAAGGTCAATATTGTGCAAGGTTCTGAAAACCGGACCGGACCGGCCAGTTTGACCGGGTAACCGGAAACCGGTCATCTGACCGGTCCGGTTGATGCTAGAAACCAATTTGCAAAAAATTGGGAAAAAAACCAAACGAACCGGTGGTTAACCGGTGAACCGTTTGAACCGTCCGAGTTTTTGAGCATCCCGGTTCGCTACACTATATATTAAAAAAAAAAAAGGCAGATCTCAGTTCTCTCTCACACACGAAGGAAACCCTATCAGAGCGGCCACCTTCAAGCTCCAGTTCGCGTGCCAGCCCCCGCCACTGTCGCCGCCGACAGTGACAGCCCTCTCGAAGGTTTGCTCAGCCCTCTCGAAGGTCAAGCCAATCGTCTTCGGCCCTGATTTGCTGCTTTTAGTGATTTTGTTAAGTTTGGTTCGCTTGTGGCTTTCACCGGCGCACCTCAACTCAGTCCTGGACTTCTTTCATCGGCGTCATCGCCGTCGCTCATGCACGTTTGCTTCTCGTCGGCGTTTTTCCGCTTCGTCTCTGTTCTCTCTCTCTCTTCTCGTAGCTCAGTCACTGTCACCGTTGGTAAGCCTCCATCCCTCCACTGCTTCTTCAATTTTATTTTTGGGAGTTAATTACTATTTTTCTGGATTTAATTAGGTTGATTGTTGATTTTTTTCTGGGTTAATTAGTTGTTTTCTGAGTTAATTTTCTTCGCTGTTCATTCATTGTTGTTAACAGAGCTAGACTGTTGGTGTTTTGTTCTGATCTCTGCTCTCTGCCACTATGAGTTCTTGGGTTTTTGAATTATTTTTTATATTTTGTTAATTCACTATATGAATTGTTTGTTGGGAGATTGTTAGTTCAATTGTCTTGTTAAATATATGAATCGATGGCTTGATGCAGAGTTCTTCTGCTTTTCAATTTTTTTTATTTTGTTAATTATATGAATTAATCTTTCTGTAATTCTGAATTTGCTTAATATAAATTTGATATAAGTTCAATTTTGGATTCTGGATTTTGAATGCTATATAGAATTGATACAATTTTGGGACTCTGGATTTTGAATGCTACATTGACTTTTGCTGAATATAATTCTGGATTTTGAATGCTGTATGAATTGATATAATCCAAGGCAAATATTTTCTCAGTTCGTTCTTTTCTTATACAGAGCCAGACAATGCATATGATGTATCAAGTTGTTGCTAGAGAATTGAATTAAAATTCAGTTTCTGTTCAAAGTTTTGCTTCTGCTGCTTTTTGTTCTGTTATTTTAAATCCTTATATTTCATGTAGGCCTAGAAAAGTTCAGGTACGTGGGGCAACACATTGTTGCTCATTTGTGTCAGCAGCATCAAAATGGTCCTTTAATAATCGATTTTCTGTTCATCAAGAACCAATTTTATGTTTTTGAGGTCTAATTTTATGGAGAAATGTAACAGATTGATAGTGAAGAGACAATTTAATGTCCCATATATCTTTGGAACTAATTTGACCAATTTAGTAATATATAAATTGATGATCAATTTGATGTCAAATGCATATTCGACGGACCAAATAAACTTTAATTTTTGAAGGGCTTACTCATGTTTTGAGCTGAACTCCTTTTGTTTATTTATTTATTCTTTTTAAATGTATTACCTTGATGTTATTTACTATGAGGAATTTGTTATCTTTAATTTTAAGGGTTAATGATGCTTGCTGTAGAAAAGTTTCATTTTGATTATTTCGGCTGCAAACTTTATACATACAAGTGCATAAAATTCTAACATCCTTACCAAACATAAGTTTATTAATTAAACCGGTTCAACTACGGTTCAACCTCGGTTGAACCATTGAACCATTGAACCAGTCACTTGACCGGTTCAATGACCGGTCCGATTCTCGCAACCTTGGTATTGTGTCAAGACTCACTTCTTAACTGCACTTTACGATTCCGGTGCTGCTATACGTAAGTTGAGACGAGATAAGGAAACACAACACACCTGAGAACTAGAAGATAAGATAAGGACTGATTACTCGTACCTGTTTACAGGTAAAGGAAAATTTGAGGATAAAATTTTCTTTTAGGGAGATAGGATGTAACAACTCTAATTTTTGCACTAACACGAGTTTTTCTTAAAATAATATTTTAAAGCGATTAGTTTTATTTTGACGAGTCGACTTCGAACCCCGAAGTAAAATAAATGGTAATATAATTTAATTATTATGTTGTTTATTTATTTTACTTGCCCTAATTATAATGGAGCCTAGATAATAATGTTGTTATTATTATTAAATTTGAGTTTTGCCGATATAAGTACTTATCGGTATTTCTTGATGAGTTTAGAGTTACTAAAGTTTTATCAAATATCTTTTAATTTCTAAGTTATTAATGTCATTTATATTAGTAACTCATATACATTCAACCTTATATATATTATTAATATTATTATTATTAAAGAAAGAAAAGAAACGTGGGTCATACTAAAGCAAGCTACATAATTATTTTCATTACATTACTCATCACATATAGCTTTAGTTGATTGCATGCTCGATGAGGAAGAGAGAAAGACTGTCAGAGAGAGAGAGAACCATAACCCCCACCAAACTTCCGGCTTCGATTTCTTACGATCCGTAACTCTAATAAAAAATCTAATTCAGTAAAAGTGTTCGTATTCTCCTCCTTTACGTGTTGACGTCACTTTTGATCGGTGGAAGTTGATGGTGATGTAGTTCCCTTACTTCTTGAGTTCGGCCAACTGGAGTTCTATGAGACATAGACGATTCCGGACGTTTTTCTCTTTGATGGCTCGGTCAGAAGGCTTATCCGTAGCTTTGCATATTTTGATTTCGTACGAACACTACAAAAAAAAGCCTAAGGTCACGGTAAAAAACCGTGACCATAGCTAGTGAAAAGGGTGACCATAGATCTATGGTCACGGTTTTGGACCTATGGTCACGGTTTTTTACCGTGGCCTATTCTGGCGTGGCCATAGGTCTATGGTCACGATTTTTTTATCTATGGTCACGGTTTCTATGGTCACGGTTACAATTTTCAAATTCTGACACTTTAGGCCACGATTTTTAACCGTGACCATAGCCCTATCTATGGTCACAGTTTTTGCCGTGACCATAGCATTATCTATGGTCACCCCTTATTAAAACCGTGACCATAGCCTTATCTATGGTCACCCCTCATTAAAACCGTGACCATAGCCTCTATGGTCACCCTTCCTTAAAACCGTGACCATAGCCTTATCTACCGTGACCATAGGTTATCTATGGTCACCCTATTTTAAAATGTATTTTAAAATGGTGACTATAGGCTGCTTTATTCTATGAGATTTAATTTTTTTTTAAAGTATAATCACATCATAAAAGATGATAATCTAAAAATAAGAAATTCAAGAAATATAAATCATAAAAATTTCATTATAAGCTAGATATGTTTAATTTTTAATCTAAACAACACAAATCAAAATAGAGTATAATTTATCCAATTACATATAATACAGAGTATAGTCTCTTTTCAAAAAAGTAGCTAAAACACATCAAAATATTGCATTTAGATAACGAAGGTCATTGTAAGCCCCATCCCATGTCATATTTGATTTGGAACATATTTGCTTCATCACATCATGTCTTCCTTCTAGCAAAAGAAATACACATGTTAGAACAGAGCAAAAATGCTTTTGATGATGTAGTACATATACAACAAAATAAGGCTATAAGATAAACTATATTTAGTTTCTTGCTTTTAGAACTTTGCAAGTTATACTTGCTGCAGTAACTCATTGAATTTCTTCATTGATCAAAATAAATAAAAAATAGAAAAGAACTAATTTGCATTGTTGATACAGGGGGAACATAAAAAACACGCATGACCAGTGAGACATCCACATACATCACAAATTGAAAGGCCAAGCAATTGTTTTCACTATGAAAAGCCTAGTCTTGTCTTGAGTATGTGTTTGTTTCAGTTTTACAGCCGGTTTCCATATATCAGTATACATGATTCACAATCCTAAAACCTTAACTAGCCTCAAGATGAGACGGGGTCTGGGGTCATCATAACAATAGTAGAATATTAGTCAACTGTAGTTTTTAATACATTGCTATTGACTATTTCTACAATTCCTCATTGATTAGCTATTGCACTTAATTTAATCTTTAGTAAAATATACAATAAGGTGATACAATATCCTAATGACTGTTCCAACAAACTGCAACCTACTAACAATGATCATGCAAAAGCCAGAGTTGTTCAGAAGATATTAAAAACTTCAGGCACCAAAAATTAGAGAATGCATTACAAGCTTGCCAGAGGAACAGAATATCAAATGAAATGCATTATGATGACAATGGAGAAGTCTCAGCAATAAACAACATATCAAGAAGAGATAGGGGAGTTGTAAAGATGGATAATTTTTTGTTGATGTGTGACTTAAAAAAAAGAAGAAAAATAAAAACAAAGACAAATGAATGAAAGAAAACAGCAGGGCAGGGATGTTAAATTATTTAACCATTATTTACTATCAATTTTACGTAAAAATAGACACGAACATATAGGTCTTTGTCATGAGCTAATAAATACAATAATCCTTTAATCAGAATTATTCTCAAATTGAGCCTCTATATATAGGTAACAAGTATCGCTTGAATTTATATGTAGGCATGGAGTTTATCAGCTTTTTAATGGTTGGGCAGATGGCACTGAATATGTAACTCAGTGTGGAATTGTCCCAAGAAACAATTATACCTATACATAATAAAATGAGCACATAATAAAATGAGTTTAGTTTCTATGCATTAGCATTCAATTAACAGCTGTCATTAGACAAAAGAAACCACTTTAATCTACGTACCAGCATCCAATTGGATTAGTGCATACTGCATACAAATTAAACTATAACATAATAGATCATTCAAATGCATTTAAAACAATAATAAAAAAGAATAAAAGCAAAAAGATTTATTGAATACCTAAGGCATGAAAAAATGAGAATGCTTCAAGTGAGGTGTATTTAACAATCCCCTTACGAATAACTAATCCAATGATTAAGCTATTTTAAGAGATAAGATTTGATCTCCTAAGTGTAAATATTAAACCAACATGCATAAGATGTTCTCAAGGTAACTTGTGCTGATTTGATATGTTTGAATCAAATAAATATCTCTAACAGGAAGCAAACCTCATCATAGTGAGCTGTCAAAAATTGATATACTACATTTCCATGCTTAGTGAGAAGATCCTGCAAAGAGTATTCATAGAGATGCTGTATATAAAGAAGTGGCATCCATAACTATATAATCGGCAAGAAAAGTGATGGGAATTAAAGGTAGAGAGAGAGAGAAAAATATTAAGATATGACCTTAAAGGTAAAAAATGCATCAGATGCAACATCAAAGGTAGGCAACTCTACGAATTTAAAGAACAACACAAAGCTTGCAGATTCCAATATGTACCTGGAAAATAAACCATAAAAAAGAGTTAGAACAGCGTAACTCTCTTGCTTCTTGGCTTTTTGGATGCGCTGCATCACAAGAACCAGTCTCAAAGTGTAAATTGATAGGGAAAATCTTTATTGACTTTACATATGAAATATTCAAACTGAGTTGGACCAATGCTGTTTCAACAATAACACCCCTGCTTCTCCCATATTAAATACATCAGCAACAGCAACTAAGTTGAATCCAATTCCAAACTCATAATCCAAATTAAATTGAATTTAGAATCACATCAGCATTCAACAAATTAAATAATAATTCAATTCGAAACCCAGAACACAAACTCAAAATCTTAAAATTCTCAAAATCTTAAAAATAAATTGATAAGAAGTAACGCTTCTGCTGGTGAGCTCGCGGTGACAGGAAGCTTGCGGTGAGACAGAAAAAGTGAGGTGAAATGAAACCAAATATGTACCTAGAGGGCAAACTTGACGGGTCTTGAGCAATCTGCTTGTGCAATGGAAGTGAAAAGCATGGTTGCAAACTCCTGCATAAGTTATCAGCCAAATCAAGCAACAGTTTCAGTAATCCTGAACGGCCAAGCTAGACAGTGACAACAAGAGAAGAACATGAAACTAGAGAAAGGGCCAGTGAATACCCTTTATAATCCTGACTAAAGTACAACATATATCCAATTTCTCAAACAGAAACAAACCAAATGTTCTATCTACCTCTTGAAGAAATTACCTATGCACTATGTCCTATGCTAAACAAAAAGAATTAGGAACCATGACATTATTAAGTATCAATTAGTTAAGCAATCAAAAACATTCTAGTAATGCCAAAATCTTTACGGAGCAAAAGTTATGGCTCTATAAATACATACTTTGACACAACAAATTAAATCATGATCTATTATTTCCCTTGCTTTAAATGAAAAATATTGGCTCCATATTCATTAAGTTAAAAGAATAGCTACAAGTACAGAACAACATATCCTAAATAGAACAAGTTAGACCTTAGGGTTTGGAGTTGATTAAAAAGCCCCTAAAATTTCAGCCAACAATACTAACTCAGACACCCTATTTAACACTAAGTTCTAACCAATAATAAGCTTCACCTTGGCATGAACACCTTAGGAGCTCGGCGACGGTGGAGTTTCTGCCTTCGACAATGGTGGGGGACAAGGGAAACGGCGTTGTGAATAGAGACTTAGTTAAGCTCGGCGATGGTGGGGTTTCTACCTTCGATGACAGTCGGGGTGGGGGGAATAGAAACGTCACAATGAAGAGAGACTGAGTTGAGCTCGGCGATGGTAGGGTTTCTACCTTCCACGACGATTGGGGGTGTGGGGAACAGAAACGGTGCAGTGAAGAGAGATTGAGTTGAGCTCGGCGATGGTGGGGGTTGGGAGTAGGGGTGTGCATGGTTCAGTTTTTCCATAAACTGAACTGAAACTGCACTAAACCATTTTAAATGGTTTAGAAATTGAACCAAACTGCTTTGTCATATAAGAAACTGGTTTTAAACCAGTTTATAATACAATGCACCAGTTTAAACCAGTTCATAAAAATAAAACTGGTTTTAATTAAAAAAACCAGTTTAAACTGGTTTATGCCTAAAACTAGTTTTCACACCCTCTCTCTCTCCCTCTCTTCCTTTCCTCTCTCTTTCTCTCTCTCTCTCTCTCCCCTTTTCTCTCCCTTCCCCCCTCTCTCTCCCCTTTTCTCTCCCTTCCTCTCTTCTCTCTCCTTCCCCCCTCTCTCTCCCTCCTCTT
>NC_029792.2:24815767-24846127 GCF_000816755.2 Arachis ipaensis
TCTCTCTCTCTCTCTCTCTCTCTCTCTCTCTCTCTCTCTCTCTCTCTCTCTCTCTCTCTCTCTCTCTCTCTCTCTCTCTCTCTCTCTCTCTCTCTCTCTCTCTCTCTCTCTCTCTCTCTCTCTCTCTCTCTCTCTCTCTCTCTCTCTCTCTCTCTCTCTCTCTCTCTCTCTCTCTCTCTCTCTCTCTCTCTCTCTCCCTCTTTTCCCTCTCCCATTTTCTTTCTCTCTCTCCTCTCCCTCCTTTCTCTCTCTCCCTCCCTTCTCTCTTCCTCTTTCTCTCTCTCTCCCTCCTTTTTTTCCTTTTCTCTCTTTCTCTCTCCTATTTCTCTCTCCCCCTTCCCTTATTTCTCTCTCCTCTTCTCTCTCTTTCTTCGCCATCCTCTCTCTCTTTCTCCTCTTTCTTTCCTTCCCTTCCTTTCTCTCTTTTCTCTTTCTCTCTCAACCTTCTCTCACTCTATATTCCTCTTCTCTCTCTCTCCCTCTTTTCTCCAAAATAAGAGAGAGAAGGTTGAGAGAGAAAGAGAAGAGAGGGAAAAGAGAGAGAGAGAGAGAGAAAGAGAAAGAGAGAAGGAAGGAAGAGAGAGAGAAGAGAGAAAGAGAGAGAAGGTTGAGAGAGAAAGAGAAAAGAGAGAAAGGAAGGGAAGGAAAGAAAGAGGAGAAAGAGAGAGAGGAGGGCGAAGAAAGAGAGAGAAGAGGAGAGAGAAAGAGAGAAAAAGGAAAAAAAGGAGAGAGAGAGAGAGAGGGAGAGAGAGAGAGAGAAAGAAAATGGGAGAGGGAAAAGAGGGAGAGAGAGAGAGAAAAACAAAATGGGAGAGAGAGAGAAAAGAGGAAGAGAGAGAAACAAAATGGGAGAGAGAGAGAGAGAAGGGGGAAGGGAGGGAGAGCAAGGGAGAGGACTAATTTTAGAGTTTAAATAAAACCAGTTTTAATTTGGTTTAAAACTAAACTGAACCATAAAAACTGGTTTTTAATAAACTGGTTTTCATAAAAACTATGGTTTCAGTTCAGTTTTTTATTTAAAAAAACTGGTTTATTTAAAACAGTTTCAATTCAGTTCAGTAAAACCAGTTTTTTTGCATACCCCTAGTTGGGAGGAAGGGAAACAGCGATGGTGGAAACTAGGAGGAAGGGAAACTCTGCAATGAGGCGAGGCTGAGTTGAGCTCGATGATGGTGGGGGCTGGGAGGAAGGGAAACGGTGCAGTGAAGAGAGAAAGGGAAACGGCGCAGGAAAGAGGTAGAAGAAGAAGAAGCTCGAAATGGCTAGGGTTCTTTTTTTCCCAAGTTACAAGGGAATAATGGGGATTTTGGGAGGGAGGGGGAAACAACTGCGTTAGGGGGGGGATAATTAAAAAATTAAAGAAAAAATGAAATTAAAAATAAAAAAATAAAAAAAAACCGTGACCATAGACCACCTTAGGCCACCCTAATAACCGTGACCATAGATACTCTATGGTCACCCTTTTTTAAAAAACCGTGACCATAGGCTGTTTTAGGTCACCTCCTAAAACCGTGACCATAGATACCTTTAGGTCACCCTCTAAAACCGTGACCATAGACCCTTTTAGGTCACCCTTTCAAAAAATCGTGACCATAGACCCTTTTTGGTCACTGTAAAAAACCGTGACTATAGACCCCTTTAGGTCACCCTTTTTTGAAAAACCATGACCATAGACCCTCTATGGTCACGTTTTTTTACCGTGACCAAAAAAACTGTGGCCATAGACCCGAAACGTTGTAGTGGCAGGTAGGGTTTTGGTAAATTCTCACCGGTTAAATTAGTATTTGATAAGTGAATTGATGTCGTGATTACTTGTTGATTGAATTTGACTGGATTTATATTGAATTTTGTGATATGTTGATATTTGTGATAAGTTTGAGGTTCAGAGGATTTAATTGCAGCCAGAAACTGAGTTATTCTTATGAATGTGATTTTTGGATTACGATGGGATAATTTGAAAATGTTGGAATTTGTCTGGTTTGATTTATTGGAAATGATTTTGAAAAGAGTGTGGAAAATAGTTTGGATGGAACCCGAGAAGGATGGCGGAGTCCGGGTTTTAGGGGAGATGCCGCCGAAATTTTGTTATAAACCTTAAGAATTTATTTGAAATTTTATTTAGAAGAAAAAGATTGGATTTGAGAAATTGTATTATTTGATTTTCAATTTATTCAGAAAATAGTTATATGTTGGATTTAATTTATTTAAGAAAAATATATATTTTGAGTTTGATTTATTTGGAAAATAATTATTTTACAATTTTAAATTATTTAAGAAAAGTATTATGTTTAAGTTTGATTTAAAAATGAAAAGGGCTTATGTTTTGAATTTGACTCAAGAATTTTATTTGAGGACTTTTAGTGAACCTTAAAAGTAATTGAATTTTTATTGAATGATTTCATTTTGTAATATCTTGGAAATAGTTAAAGAATTAGTTTTAAGGATGAAAGGAAGATTGGTTTTGGTTTTAAAAGAAAAAGAGAAGATAAATCGGCACGTGTGATTATGAAATGATTAAAAGGTCACGAGAGGGTGACAGAAAGTAAATAGTTATAGTGTTGATGCGAACATGTTAAGCCGTGGGTTTATGATTGTACGGAGATGCCCGTATATATGGAATGGCATCCAGGAGAAAGGGGCTCATGCTTCAGTTGGAGAATCAGCACCTGCAAGTTCTTGCAGAAGTCATGTTCGACATACTTCAGCTGGAGAATAGTGCCTGCAAGAAGTAGTAGCTTACAGAGGTTATGTCGCTGGAATTCCTTATCTGACTTGCGAGTCGGATTGCGTTAGGTGCGGGTCGAAACCGACAAATGAGCTCATTACCTGCAATAGGGCCAGACATGCATCATCCTTGTTGTGCATTTACATTTTACTTGATGCGGTGAAATTATTTGTGATTGTCTTCCTGTGTTTATGCATTCCTTACTATTACTCTGAATGGTGGAATTAGATACTTCTCTGTGACACATGTATATTACGTTGTGAACTACTTGAACTGTGGTAATCCTATCTCAACTAACTACCCCCGACCCTACTAAGAACCCCCAGTTGTTACCCCTTTTCTTCCTCCTCTTCAGATGGAGACTGGAGTCCTGTTCTACGAGATGGACCCTCCCTATATATATGAGGATATTGTATAGCATAGGTTTTATGTAGTAGGTGCGGAGATTAGGACCCGTATGTACATTCTACGTGACCACCCCTTCCGTCATCCGATTAACACTCCACAGTTTAACCCCGATATGCCCTACGAGTTCCTGCTGCAGTGGCTCCACCCGGATGCTCCATTTCACCCATTCCATGATGGGCCAATGACTTATTAGCATCCCTATTAGCCTGCGGATCAGGTGGATCCTGAGCCCGAACCCATGGAGGAGCATATACCAGAGCATGTACCGGAGGAGGATATCCCTGTAGAGTATATCTCAGTATCTTCATCCAAGCCATCTTCTGAGGATCGGCTTTCTGCCTCTATTAGTGGACCGAGGAGTGTTGGTCAGACCAGTAGCATGAGTGCCAGTGCCCCTCCGGAGATTATCGAGATATCCGATGATGAGGACGAGGATCTTGAGGAGTGTTCTGACATGATTGTGATCTCCTCTGACGATGATAGCTGATGCCTGGGAGCTGAGGATGTGCCCTTTTGGTAGTTTTTGGGTTAGGATAGCTTTTGTGTTAGTTTCTCACTTTTGGTTAGATTCACTGAGAGCGTAGGGTGTACATAGTTGACTAGGCTAGTTTCGGGCGCCATCTTAGGGGTTTTCTATATGGATCAGGACCTGGAGTGTTGATTTGTACATAGTAGTAAGATGTGAAGGGTTGTATGCTATATATATATGACAGTAGCTTTATATGTATGTATGATCTATGCTATATGTTATGTTTATATATAATGTTGGCCTTGTGTATGTTTCATTTGATTCCTGATAAACCACTATTTTATGGTTTATCTTGTGCTCAATTGAGTGGTTTTTATCAAGTCTTTGCACACTTATTCATACTAATCGCATGTTTTATATTTTCCTTCCTAATCTTGTGCTATGATTGAAAACATGTTTTCTGAACCTTTAAATTACCAAATATTAATTTTCCTTTATACCATTCGATGCCTTGATATGTGTGTTAAGTGTTTTCAGAGATTACAGGACAGGAATGGCTCAGAGGATGGAAAGGAAGCATGCAAAAGTGGAAGGAATACAAGAAGTTGAAGGAACTGCAAAGTTGTCAGCCTGACCCTCTCGCACTAAAACGGTCATAACTTGAGCTACAGAGATTCAAATGAGGCGGTTCTAGTTGTGTTGGAAAGCTAACGTCCGGGGCTTCGATTTGATATATAATTTGTCATAGTGGCCGTACATCTAGGCAACGCGAATGCGTGCTCCACGCGGACGCATCGCAGTGATGAAAAACCAGCGTGGCAGATTTCTTCTCCAGTGATTTTTGGGCTGTTTTCGACCCAGTTTTCGGCCCAGAAAACACAGATTAGAGGCTATAAAGCGGGGGAATCCATTCATTCAACAATTCATACAACTTTCATATACATAATTTTAGGTTTTTAGATGTAGCTTAGAGAGAGAGAGAGGCTCTCTCCTCTCTCTTAGGTTTTAGGATTAGGATTTCTTCTTCTCAATTTCCAGGTTCAATGTTCTTTTAATTTAAGATTCTTATATTATGCATTTATTCCATAATATTTTTCTATTTAAATCTATTATTTGTTTAATTGTTTCCAATTGAATTTTAATTACCATGTCCCCTTTTTTACTTCTTTTATGATTTATGAAAATGGCATTCATATTAACTAAGTAGACTCCCAACTTGATTTTGGAGTTGATTATTATTTGGAGACCCTTGAGTTGGAATACTCAAGAATTAATTGGTAATTAGAAGTTGTTGGCTAGCACTCTAGTCACTACGCTAATCCTTCCCAAGGGAGAGGATTAGGACTTGTGAACAGAAGTTGGCTCCCAACTTAATTTTCCTTTATTTAATAAAGGATAACCAAGTAGAAACAACAACCTATTACTGTTAATCTTGAGAATTCCAACAAGGAAAGAACTTCCGATTAATCTTCTCCGAGTCAAGGCTTTTAATTTAATTACATAAAATCTCTTATTTATTTTTATTGCTTTAATTTATAATTATATCTGTGCCCATTGCCCAAACTCCAAAACCCCCAATTTACAAGACTCATAACCAATAATAAGAACACCTCCCTGCAATTCCTTGAGAGACAACCCGAGGTTTAAATACTTCGGTTATCAATTTATTTAGGGGTTTGTTACTTGTGACAACCAAAACTTCTGCACGAAAGGATTCTCTGTTGGTTTAGAAGCTATACTTACAACGGGAATTTGTTTGCGAAATTCTAAATCAGTAGAAATCCGTTCGTCAAAATGGCGCCGTTGCCGGGGAATTGCAAACGTGTGCCTTATTATTGGTTATTGTAAATATTTTATTTTGCTTGTTAATTTGCTTTTATTTTTGTTTTTAATTTTTATTTGTTACTATGAATTCTCACCCCCATTGCTTTGAGTTTGGTTCCAATGTTGTTGCAAGGAATGGAAATTATAACAGGAACATGCATCAAGGTCAAAACAATCAGAGATGGAAGGAGCCACGAGGATCTGATCAACCCTTTAGGCAACAACCCCCTCCAAGATACCATGGACCACGACCATTCAACAATGCATGTCAAGACAATAGTTATGATGGACCCTTCCGTGACAACCAACCTCCACCAAATTACTATGGTCAAGAGCCGTTCCAGGGAGCATACCAAGATGATGAATATAGTGAACCCCCTTGTAGTTACCAACAAGGCCCACCATATGCTTATGAACCACCTCCTCAACACAACTATGGACCACCATACTCACAAGCCCCCTACTACCAAACACCATCACATGATTCTAATTCTTATCCACCATATCAACCACCCTATGAGCCATATGAGCCATACATAGATCCACCTTAATTCCAACCCAGTTACTCCCAAGGACCACCACCTCCATATACACCACATCCATATCCATCAATCCAAGAGCCTTATGATCCTACTTATGATATCCGAGCAGAACAAGAGTCAAGAGATCGTCTCAAGGAAACAATGGATCAATTTCAAGCAACCCTGCGTCAGTTGGATCGAGCGGTAAACCGAATGGCACCCGAAGCTTTCATGGCTAAAGAATCTCAACTTGAGAACAAGGAATTAAAGTGTGTTGTGCAACAAGTGGAAAAGAGGGAGAGTGATGAACCTCCCTTTTATCATGAACCTTTCCTCCCAAATAACGAGCCCTCACATCCACCTCAACCTTCAATGCATGATACTATTGATGTTCTTCTTCAAGGGTAAAGAGAGATGAAACGGGACGTACTAAAATTCACGACTGCCTTTACCGAGGTAATAAATCGATTAGCTTCCCAACATCTGACCACTCAAGGTACTCCTATGGCTACATGTGAAAAATCAAAAGAAGAGCGTAGCATGAAAGAGACACTAGAAACTCCGATGGACAATAAGAAACATGGCTCTGTATTGGAACAAGTGGAGGAAGCCATAATAGTTGCAGAGGAAGAAGTGGTTGAAGATTTAGGAGATGCTAAACCTCCATGGAAATCTAGAATTATAGAGTACTCCTCCAATAAGATCAAAATTGATGTCAAGAAGGCCAGTGCACAACCTCCATGGCATATTCCTTATGAAGACTTGGATGGGATAGATGAAGAAGTAAGTTCCCTTAGTGACGAAAATCATGCATCAAGTCCTCCTAGTGATAAATCTACATCCGCAAACAAACTCCTTGAGTATGAAGACTCTTCTCTGATTGAGTCTGCAAATGATGTGGAAGTAAAAGCCCTTCGAAAAGGATGGACGGGAGTTGAGTACGCTTTGTCAAGAACGTTGGAGACTTCTCCACCTAGGTTGTCATCTACTCCTTCACTTGAGTGGGTAAAACTTATCTCTGTTCGTCTTCCTATCCCACTTGAGTACGGTATTCTTGAAACGGACGGCTAACTTAGGAACCTTTGTGGCATTAAGCGTAAGAGAAGAATGTTTAGTGGTTGGAGTTGCAAATCAAGGCTTATCAAGGTTGATACTTCAAGAGAAAGATGTAAGGGCTCAACTGGTGATAGTTTGGTTAGATCTAAAAAAAGAGTTTGGTACTCCGTAGAGAATTCAGAGTGCTTGCCACCCAGATGAAACCATGATGATCAACTTGAAGACGGGTACAGAAACAAGATTTGGGATCCAGGCATATATGAGGATCAAATTTGGGAGCTCAAAACTTGTGACAAACTCCATCAAAGCTTGAGAAATTTACTTGGAATTGATAGAGCTTATTGGAAGTCCAAGCATTGGTGGAAGTTTCAGGATGAGTTCAAGCACAAGCCGCCATGACAAGGAGCTCACCAAATGTCCAACTTAAGGACTTTAACTAAAAGTGCTAGGTGGGAGACAACCCACTATGGTATGATCGTTCCTTTTCTAATTTTAATTTTATTTCGTTTTGTTTGTTTTAAAGTTTTGTTTTATTCTATTGAACCTGGAATTATTCATAACCTCCATATCAGCATTTGCATTCTGCATTCTGCATATTGCATACTGCATCAAAAAAAAGAAAGAATGCACGCGACGCGTAAATGTCGCTGACGCATCCGCGTCATAGGTGCATTGGGAAGAAAACAAACTTGAACAGAAAGTCACACAAAAGCGTGGCTGGAGGCGTGCTGAAAGAGCGGAAGATTGATGGTTTAGAAGTTATAGTAAACTCTCGTTGCAAGTATAGTTACTAAACCAAGCAATCAACCTTTCTTACAAACGTTTTGGTTGTCACAAGTAACAAACTCCTTTAAAATTAATAACCGAAGTATTTAAACCTCGGGTCGTCTTCTCAAGGAATTGCAGGGAGGTATGTTCTTATTATTGGTTATGAGTTTTGTAAATTGGGGTTTTGAATGTATAAGATAAAAAGCGAGAATAGTAAATGGCAAGAAAGTAAATTATATTAATTTAAATAAATAATAAAACTCTTGGCAAGGTATCAGCACTGGAAGTCCTATCCTTATCAATTGTGATGAGAATTGGATTTTAATCCCACTTTGTTAACCTCTAACTATGAAGGTAAGTTAAGTGGATGAATTAATTTTTGAATCCTCAAGTCATGAATATTCATAAATAAAAGGAACATTGAACCTGTGATTGAAGTTGTAAGTTGAAATAATAAAGTTGAAATCCTAATTCTAATCCTAATCCTAAGAGAGAGGAGAGAACCTCTCTCTCTAAAAACTACATCTAATCCTAAAATTGTGAATATGAAAGCTTGTTTATGAATGGATGCATTCCCCCACTTTATAGCCTCTAATCTGTGTGTTCTGGGCTGAAAACTGGGTCAAAAGCAGCCCAGAAATAGCCCCCTGCAATTTCTGTTACGTTCAGGTCGCGGGCAAGTGACGCGGATTGAAGTTCGCAGATGCAATGTGGGCGCGTCATTCACGCGTTCGCGTTGCCTAACTTCGGGGCAGCTATGGCAAATTATATATCAAATCGAAGCCCCGGATGTTAGCTTTCTAACGCAACTGGAACCGCGTCGTTTGGACCTTTGTAGCTAAAGTTATAGCCGTTTGAGTGCGAAGAGGTCAGGCTGGACAGCTTAGCAATTTCTCCAACTTCTTGTATTCCTTCCACTTTTGCATGCTTCCTTTCCATTCTCTGAGCCATTCCTGCCCTGTAATCTTTGAAATCACTTAACACACATATCAAGGCATCTAATGGTAATAAGAGAGGATTAAACATAGGGAACTTAAGGCCAAAGAAGCATGTTTTCAATCAAAGCACATAATTAGAAAGGCAAATGTAAAATCATGCAAATAGTATGAATAAGTGGGTAAAGAGTTGATAAAAACCACTCAATGAGCACAAGATAAACCATGAAATAGTGGTTTATCAACCTCCCCACACTTAAACATTAGCATGTCCTCATGCTAAGTTCAAGAGAAGCTATAAAGATGAAGAGGAATGGTAAAATATATGAAATGCAACCTATCTATATGAAGGCAACTACATGCAAAATGTTTTTATCTACTTGGTTTAAAAATAAATAAGTTCTCCAAGACAAACATAAATCAGATTTCACTAATTCAAATTATACAATAAAAGACAAGTAAACTTGTAAGAAGATAGCTCATGAAAGCAGGGAACATAGAATTGAGCACTGAACCCTTACTGGTAGTGTATATCACTCTAACTCTCAAGTGTCTAAGGTCAATCACTCTACTCTTCTCTAGTCATGCTTTCTAAAATTTGTTCTTCACCTAACCAATCAACAATATTTAATATACCAATGCAAACATCATGAGGTCTTTTCAAGGTTGTAATGGGGCTAAGGTAAGGGTAAGGGTATATGTATATGGCTAAGTGAGCTTTATAAATTGAATCTTTAATTAACCTAAGCTTTCACCTAACATACATATACTCTATATAACTCTAGAATCATGCCTAGCTACCCATAGTCTTCACTTTTGCATTACATACTCATGTATCAATTTTTCTTTAATTTTATCACATATGCATTGATCTTTTATTAACTTAACATTGGGGTAATTTTGTCCCCTTATTTATTTATTTATATTATATATTTTTCTCTTTTTCTTTTTCTCTTTTTTTTAGAGAGACATAAAAACTAGAATAACATATCAATGCATATGAAATTTTTAATTTTCTGTTTTACATGAGTAGGTACCCAAATTTTCCAATATTCAAAATTAGAAACATGATACATTCCCTTATTAACCCAAATTCCCACAATTTCCCCACACTTAATTATTGCACAATCCCTATCTTAAGCTAACCAAAGATTCAATTGGGATATTTAATTATTTTTCTGTTTAAGGCTAATGATGTGGTAAAATACAGAACAAATGGGGATTAAAAGGCTCAAAGTGGCTGACAATGGTGATTTAAAGGGTAGGCTTATTTGGGATAAGTGAGCTAAAATCAAACAATGGACTCAATCATATGCAAGCATGTAAATACACTTAATAATGGATATATAGATTGGAACAAAATATAGATTACAATCATAGAGAAGGAAACACACAGGAATAAAATATTTATGGTTAAATAATGTAACCATATAAATAAGCTCAAATCTCACAGGTTGTGTATTCTTTAGCTCAAAAATCATGTTCCAAATACAACTTTCAAACAAGTTTTAACAAAATTTTTTTTCAATTTAAATTAGTGAAATTTTTCAAAAATAGAGTCCTAAAAAGGAATTTATTACTTTAACCAAGTAGTAACTAAATGCACAAAATCAAATAAACATGCAATCAAATATGCAGATGCAACAATGAACAAATAAAGAAAATAAGATTATTGGTGTTGAAGAGAAGGTAACTAACCCCTGGAAGTCAGTGTCGACCTCCCCACACTTAAAGATTGCACCATCCTCGGTGCATGCTAAGATGTGCAAGTGGACGGGTTGTGGTTCCTCAGCTGGGGCTCTTTTTGTTCCTTTCCTTGCCGGTGGTTTGGGAGTAGCTTTCTCTTTACCTTTCTTGGTGGCCATCTTGAAAAGGGAAGAAGAAAGTAACTTAAATTCAAAGGGATAGAGCAAGGAAGAGAATAGGAGAGGTGGTAATTAATGCACATTAAAAGATAAATGATGTTGACACATGGTCATGACTACATGTGAAAAATCATAAACGGGAATATAGCAGTGCATATGAAGACAATTAAATGCAAGGTGTTTATTGGCATGCACGCAAAGGCATGAGTAGCATAGAGCAAGCATTTAATGTCCAATTTAGATTACCAAGTCATTCATACTAACAATCTGTTTGTAATGACAATTATATTGAATTAATAAAATATAAAAAGGATTTTGTGAAAAGCAAGCATTTAGAGTAGTAGGATAAAAGATATTGCAAAACAGTGCACAATGCCATACGGGCATTTTCACAAACACATAGCATGCATGATAAATAAGCTAATAAAAATAATAAGTTGAACATGCAAGCAACCCTTAAAAAAAAGTAATATATAAGTGTTAAACAAATCTTTAGTAATCCACAAAAATATAAAAAATAATGACCCAAATAAATTTCTAACACCAATGAAAATAATGCAATGAATGAAAGTATGCAAATAAATTAAATGAAATAGAATGGAAGTGAAGAGGGATGAAGAAGAAGAAGAAAGTAAGAAAAGGACGAAGAAAGAATAAGAAAAGATAGAAAAATTAGGATTAGAGAAGAAAAGATAAGAAAATTGGCACTAATCTGGATAGGTTGTGCGACGCTGGCGACGCGGTCGCGTGGGTGACGCGGTCACGTGGTGCGCAATAAGTTCAGGCGACGCGGACGCGTGGGGCACGCGGATGCGTGGCCTGAATTGTGCAATTGGCGTGAGTGCAGCCTCACATTCGCGCAACTCTCTGTTTGAAACTCATTTTGCCAAATCTTAGGGTGACGCAGTCGCATGGTTGACGCGATCGCGTGAATGGCTATTCTTTGAAAAATGACGCGGACGCGTGGAGCACGCATTCGCGTGAGAGGGCTTGGGCTTCCAGCACAAGTCCAGCCCAATTCCAGCTCAACTTTCGGCCATACACCCTTGTTACGTCGATTTACAGGGCCACGCGGTCGCGTGGATTAATTTGTGCCAAGGGCACGCCTCCAGCCACGCTTTCGCATGACTCTCTGTTCACTTTCCTTTTCTTCCAAATGCACTGGTGACACGGACGCGTCGGCGACGCTGTCGCGTCGCGTGCAAAAATTATTTTTTTGCATGAAAAAAAAGCAGAATACAATGCTAATATGAATGTTATGCAAAACTTCAGGTTCAATACAATAAAATAAAATAAAACTCGAAAACAAATAAAACTAAATAAAAATGAAAAAGGGACGATCATACCATGGTGGGTTGTCTCCCACCCAGCACTTTTAGTTAAAGTCCTTAAGTTGGACATTTGATGAGCTTCCTATTATGGTGGCTTATGCTTGAACTCATCCAGGAATCTCCACCAATGTTTGTGATTCTAATATCCTCCGGGATCCCAAACTAGGCACGTAAAGCTTTTGAGCAGCTTCAATCAGATTCTTAGGCTCCCGGGGTGTTGGATGTCAGAACAGATTCCAGGATCCCAAACCTTGCTATTGCACCCGTCTTCTTGTTGATCATCATGATTCCATCCGGGTGGCAAGCAATCTGAATTCTCACTAAAGCGGCCAACCAACTTCCTAGACCCATTCAGTTGAGCTTTACACCAACCTTTGCATTTAAACTTAAAGCTTCCAAGCATAATGAACCTTGCAGGACAATTCTTACCACTGACCATCTTCCTCTTACTCTTAATGCCACAAAGAGCTCTAAGTTGACCATCCGTCTCCAGTAGCCCATATTCAAGTGGAATTAGAAAGCTAAGGGATATGAATTTTACCTACTTGAATGTTGTGAAGGATGATGGCAACTTAGGGGGAGGGGTCTCTAATAACTTTGGCAAGGTGATTTCAAGCTCAATTCCCTTGTGCTCTTCTTTGACAATTTCCACCTCTTTGCAAGCTTCTTCAATATCAACCTCTTCCTCTTGGTAGCTTTCTTCCAATTTGATCTCTTCTTCATTGTTCACCAAGGGCATGGGAGGTTGTGCCTCTTCTTCTTTAATTTCCATGTCAAGTCTAATGGGAGAGGATTCAATTGTAGATAAGAATTCATCAATGATTGAATCCATCTCTTGATCATCCCCTTCAAAGTCTTCCATCATGATATGCCTTGGAGGTTGTACACCCTCCTCAACATCAAATTCAAACTCCTTAGAAGGGGGCTCTATGACTTGAGGTTCCATGGAGGTTCTGCATTTCCTAAGTCTTCAACCAATTCTTCTGCTTTGATAATTACAGCTTCCTCCACTTGTTCCAGTACAAAGTCATGCTACGTACTGTCTACTGGAGTTTCTAGTATCTCATTCATGTTGCGTTCTTCATTAGATTGCCCACATGAAGCCATGGGGGTTCCTTGAGTGTCCGAACGTCGGGAAGCTAATTGATTTATCGCTTGATTCAATTGGTGAAGGGTTGCATGAAATCTTTCCACTGTTTCCTTGAGACGATCCTTTGATTCTAGTTGTGCTCGGCTATCATAAGTAGGATCATAGTGCTCTTGGATTGATGGATATGGAGATGGTGAATATTGAGGTGGTGGTTGGTGTGGTGGATAAGGATTAGGGTTATATGGTGGTGTTTGGTAGTAAGGGGCTTGTGAGTATGGTGGTCCAGAGTTGTGTTGAAGATGTGGGTCATAGGTATATGATGGGGGTCCACCATATCTATTGTTTTGGCATGCATTGTAGGATGGTCTTTGTCTGTGGTATTGTGGAAGGTGTTGCTGCCGGAAGGGTTGATCAGATCCTCGTGGCTCCTTCCATCTCTGATTGTTTTGACCTTGATGTATGTTCCTGTTGTAATTTCCATTCATTGCAACAACATTGGAACCAAACTCAAAGCGAGAGAGGTGAGAACTCATAATAGTAAATAAAAATTAAAAACGAAAATAAAAACAAATTTTAAATTAAAAGGTTATTGAAATTTGAAATTTAAAATTTGAAAATTTTGAAATTTGAATTTTGAAATTTGATTTTTGAAATAAGATAAGATAAGATAAAAAAAATTTAAAATAAAAATCTGAAAAAATTTTTTTATAACTGAATAAAAACCAATAACCTCTTAATTTACGAAAAAGCAAAAATAAAAATAAAAATAAAAACAAATAAACAAGCAAAAAACAAATATTTACAATAACCAATAATAAGGCACACGTTTGCAATTCCCCGGCAACGGCGCCATTTTGAAAGAGCGGAAGATTGATGGTTTAGAAGTTATCGTAAACTCTCGTTGCAAGTATAGTTACTAAACCAAGCACTCAACCTTTCTTACAAACATTTTGATTGTCACAAGTAACAAACCCCTTTAAAATTGATAACCGAAGTATTTAAACCTCAGGTCGTCTTCTCAAGGAATTGCAGGGAGGTATGTTCTTATTATTGGTTATGAGTTTTGAAAATTGGGGTTTTGAATGTATAAGATAAAAAGCGAGAATAGTAAATGGCAAGAAAGTAAATTGTATTAATTTAAATAAATAATAAAACTCTTGGCAAGGTATCAGCACTGGAAGTCCTATCCTTATCAATTGTGATGAGAATTGGATTTTAATCCCACTTTGTTAACCTCTAACTATGAAGGTAAATCAAGTGGATTAATTAGCTTAATCCTCAGGTCCTAGTCAATTCCTATGGAAAGACTAGAGTTATTGGAGTAACTCCCAATTTCAACCACTACTTTATTTGACAGCTCAAGCGTTACCAATTACTTAACCAAAGCCAAAAGGAAGAATTCTAAATTAAATTAAAAGCATTCATGTAAATAAAGTAAAGCAAAATTAAATCTGAAAATACCTTAAATTGCATTAATAAAAGAAATCAAATCTAACATGAATATTCATAAATAAAAGGAACATTGAACCTGTGATTGAAGTTGTAAGTTGAAATAATAAAGTTGAAATCCTAATTCTAATCCTAATCCTAAGAGAGAGGAGAGAACCTCTCTCTCTAAAAACTACATCTAATCCTAAAATTGTGAATATGAAAGCTTGTTTATGAATGGATGCATTCCCCCACTTTATAGCCTCTAATCTGTGTGTTCTGGGCTGAAAACTGGGTCAAAAGCAGCCCAGAAATCGCCCCCTGCGATTTCTGTTACGTTCAGGTCGCGGGCAAGTGACGCGGAGGCGTCGTCCACGCGTCCGCGCGGATTGAAGTTCGCAGATGCGACGCGGGCGCGTCATTCACGCGTTCGCGTCACCTAACTTCGGGGCAGCTATGGCAAATTATATATCAAATCGAAGCCCCGGACGTTATCTTTCCAACGCAACTAGAACCGCATTGTTTGGACCTTTTTAGCTAAAGTTATAGCCGTTTGAGTGCGAAGAGGTCAGGCTGGACAGCTTAGCAATTTCTCCAACTTCTTGTATTCCTTCCACTTTTGCATGCTTCCTTTCCATCCTCTGAGCCATTCCTTCCCTGTAATCTCTGAAATCACTTAACACACATATCAAGGCATCTAATGGTAATAAGAGAGGATTAAACATAGGGAACTTAAGGCCAAAGAAGCTTGTTTTCAATCAAAACACATAATTAGGAAGGCAAATGTAAAACCATACAAATAGTATGAATAAGTGGGTAAAAAGTTGATAAAAACCACTCAATTGAGCACAAGATAAACCATTAAAATAGTGGTTTATCACGTGCCTTAGGCACAAACACGCCCACGCGACTGCGTTGCTGACGCGTTCGCGTCGTTTGCGAAATAGCCTCCCCACGCGTCCGCGTCACCCACGCAAACGCGTGACCCTGTGAAATCGACGTAAATAGGTGTATGGCAGTAAGTTATGATGGAGTGGGGCTGGAACCATGCTAGAAGCATAAGCCCTACCACGCGAACGCGTGCCCCACGCGTCCGCGTCGGTTTTAAAAGAAAGGCCATTCACGCGTGCGCGTCACCCACGCGCACGCGTCACCCTGAATTTTGGCAATATGCGCTTGAGACAGAGAGTTGCGCGAACGCGAGGCTGCTCTCGCGCCACTAGCACAAATCAAGTCACATGTCCGCATGACCGACGCGTCCGCGTCGCATGCGACGCACAGTTTATCTAGATCAGCGCCAAAATATTATCTTTTCTTCCCCAATCCTAATTTTTCCTTCCCTCTTTCGTACTTACCTCCTCTTCCTTTCTTTCACTTCTCATTCTTTTTCACCTTCATTCTATTTTACTTAATTTATTTGCATACTTTCATTCATTGGATTTTAATTTTGTGCATATTTTTACTTTCTTTTCTAAATTTATTACTTTTCTGTTGGTGTTGAATTTTCTTATTTAACTGTTGAATCTTCTCTTGAATTATTTTGGGTGCTTAGTGACTTATTTTATTCTGATTGGGTAATATTATTTAAATCAATGCCAATCTTTTATATCTGTATTACTTTTGCATTGACATGAATTTATATTATCTCTCCTTACCCACTCTCTTCCCCATTGTTGCAAATTGTGCACCACTAGCATGCCATGTGCTTCTATTATTTTTTCACTTACATGTTGTAGCTACCATGTAATTGAGATCCCATTATTTGGCATTAACCCATCCATAATTTATCTATTTTTTTCTCTTTATTCCTGGGTTACTTTTCTTCTTTTTCCTCTTCTTTTAGGATGGCCACCGAGGAAGGGAAACGAAAAAGCTATACATGGGCAATAAACAAGTTGCATCTGCAAAATCTTTGGAGAAAAACATCAGTTGGAGCCACCCATCCACCTGCACATCTCAGCATGCACCGAGGACGGTGCAATCTTTAAGTGTGGGGAGGTCGATACCGATCTCCATGGGTTAGTTATTTTCTTCTCAACACCAATATTCTATTTTCTTTGTTTATTCATTGTTGCATTTGCATATTTGATTGCATGTTTGTTTGATTTTGTACATTTAGTTACTACTTGGTTGAAGTAATATTTTCTTTTTCAAGAAGTTTTTATAGTACTTCACTAATTTAAATTGAAAAATTTTTATGATAAATTTGCTTGAAGTTTTATTTGGAACATAGTTTAAAAAGCTAAGAACACACAACCTGTAAGATTTTGAGCTTATTTATATGGTTACATTATTTAACCATAAATTTTTATTCTTGTGTGTTCTCTTCTCTATAATTGTAATCTTTACTTTGTTCCATTCTATATGTCCACTACTTAGTATATTTATATGCTTGCATATGATTGAGGCCATTACTTATTTTAGCTCAACTATCCCAAATAAGCTCACATTTTATATCACCCTTGTTAGTCCCCTTGAGCCTTTTAATCCCCTCTTGTTCTATAACCACATCACTAGCCTTAAGCAGAAAAACAAATTAAAAATCCCAAGTTGAATCCTTGGTTAGATTAAGATAGGAGATTGTGTATCCACTAAGTGTGGAGAAATATGGGAACATGGGTTGATAGGAAAAGATTAATTGAATAATCAGATGTTTGGGAGCATGCTCATGTAAAACCAAATTAAACTAAAAGACCATGTGCATTGATATATGTTTATGTTACCAAAAAAAATTAGTTAAATAAATAAATAAGGGGACAAAATTACCCCAATAATAAGTTTAGTAGAGAAATCAATGTACATAGAAGTAAAAAAAATCAGAATAAAATTGGTACATGAGTATGTGACACAAAGTGAGAAAGATTGGGAAGACCAAGATAATTTTAAATTTTTATAGAGTATGTATATGTTAGGTGAGATCTTAGACTAAGTAAGAATTCAATTTATAGCACACTTAGCCTTATATATACCCTTACCTTTACCTTGGCCCCATTACAACCTTGAAAAAGACCTCATGATGTTTGTATGTATACATTATATATTTGTTGATTGGTTAGACGAAGAACAAAGTTTTAGAAAGCATGACTAGAGAAGAGTAGAGTGACTAACCCCATACACTTGAGTGATTAGAGTGCATATACACTACCAGTGAGGGTTCAATGCTTGATTCTATGTTCCCTGCTTTCATGAGCTATCTTCTTACAAATTTACTTGTCTTTTATTGTATAATTTGAATTAGTGAAATCTGATTTATATTTGTTCTTGGAAGATTTATTTACTTTTAACCAAGTAGGTAGAAACATCTTAGCATGTAGTTGCATTCATATAGGGAGGTTGCATTTCATACATTCTACCATTCCTCTTCACCCCTTTATAACTTCTCTTGAGCTTAGCATGAGGACATGCTAATATTTAAGTGTGGGGAGGTTGATAAACCACTATTTTATGGTTTATCTTGTACTCAATTGAGTTGTTTTTATCAAGTCTTTGTACACTTATTCATACTAATCGCATGTTTTATATTTTCCTTCCTAATCTTGTGCTATGATTGAAAACATGTTTTCTGAGCCTTTAAATTACCAAATATTAATTTTCCTTTATACCATTCGATGCCTTGATATGTGTGTTAAGTGTTTTCAGAGATTACAGGACAGGAATGGCTCAGAGGATGGAAAGGAAGCATGCAAAAGTGGAAGGAATACAAGAAGTTGAAGGAACTGCAAAGCTGTCAGCCTGATCCTCTCGCACTAAAACGGTCATAACTTGAGCTATAGAGATTCAAATGAAGCGGTTCTAGTTGAGTTGGAAAGTTAACGTCCGGGGCTTTGATTTGATATATAATTTGCCATAGTGGCCATACATATAGACGACGCGAACGCGTGCTTCACGCGGACACATCGTAGTGACAAAAAACCAGCATGGCAGATTTCTTCTCCAGCGATTTCTGGGTTATTTTCGACCCAGTTTTCAGCCCAGAAAACACATATTAGAGGCTATAAAGCGGGAGAATCCATTCATTCAACAATTCATACAACTTTCATATACATAATTTTAGGTTTTTAGATGTAGCTTAGAGAGAGAGAGGCTCTCTCCTCTCTCTTAGGTTTTAGGATTAGGATTTCTTCTTCTCAATTTCCAGGTTCAATGTTCTTTTAATTTAAGATTCTTATATTCTGCATTTATTCCATAATATTTTTCCATTTAAATCTATTATTTGTTTAATTGTTTCCAATTGAATTTTAATTACCATGTCCCCTTTTTACTTCTTTTATGATTTATGAAAATGGCATTCATATTAACTAAGTAGACTCCCAACTTGATTTTAGAGTTGATTATTATTTGGAGACCCTTGAGTTGGAATACTCAAGAATTAATTGGTAATTAGAAGTTGTTGGCTAGCACTCTAGTCACTACGCTAATCCTTCCCAAGGGAGAGGATTAGGACTTGTGAACAGAAGTTGGCTCCCAACTTAATTTTCCTTTATTTAGTAAAGGATAACTAAGTAGAAACAACAACCTATTACTGTTAATCTTGAGAATTCCAACAAGGATAGAACTTCCAATTAATCTTCTCCGGGTCAAGGCTTTTAATTTAATTACATAAAATCTCTTATTTATTTTTATTGCTTTAATTTATAATTATATCTGTGCCCATTGCCCAAACTCCAAAAACCCCAATTTACAAGACTCATAACCAATAATAAGAACACCTCCCTGCAATTCCTTGAGAGACGACCCGAGGTTTAAATACTTCGGTTATCAATTTATTTAGGGGTTTGTTACTTGTGACAACCAAAACTTCTGCACGAAAGGATTCTCTGTTGGTTTAGAAGCTATACTTACAACGGGAATTTGTTTGCGAAATTCTAAATCAGTAGAAATCCGTTCGTCAATTCCCTATTATGTTTTGTGTATGTTTAATTAGCTGTTCTCGCAACTCCTTTTATAAATAAAAGGTTTTTCTCCAAAAAATTCGATAGTGCGTTAATACGATTACATGCTTAATAATAAATAGCTAAAGTGTTAGGTGAACAAATTGGTGACACTTGATTTCCAGTATGATCATGACGTACTGGGAATTGGGTCGTTATATTCAGCTCTACAATTGGCGTTCAGCCCCAAAATTGGCAGTGAGTTCCCGTTCGGTTTTGTCTTCCTGGGCACTAAATGCCAGGCTAAGCATTTAGTGCCCTTCACGACAGTGATTCCAGAAACAAAGTATAAACTATTATATATCGTTGGAAAGCTCTAAAAGTTGGCTTTCCAATGCTACTAAAATCACATCAATTGGGCCTTTGTAACTTAAGTTATACTCATTGGAGTGCAAAGAGGTTAGGGTTGACAGCATCTACTTTCTTCCTCTTTTTTGCACAAAACTCTGCTAAATTGGCCCGAATTTCACCTGAAATAATTAAAACACAAAAAACAACTCAAAGTAGCATCCAAGGAGAATTTTAACACTAAAATGTACTTAAAATCAGTAAATTCTAACTTAAAATAAGCAGAAAATAGGGATAAGATGCTCACACATTAGAGATTTCAAAATAGTGGGGGATTCTCGCGTTGCGTATATTGCTCGCATACGCGAGCATCCAAATTTCCAAGTCCACATATGCAAGACCATGTCCGCATACGCAGAACTCTTGAGCGAAGCCCAAATCCCGCATCGCATGCACGTTCGCGTACGTGACCACCCCTTTTTCCTCAAAAGCTGCTAAGTTTGCAGAAAACCATATTTTTGCACCAAACTTCAATCGAGCATAACTTTTTTGTTTTAAATGATTTTTCATCCGTTCTTTGAATGACATAAATTTCACAGACCCAATTATCATTTGAAACATATTTTAACAAAATTTGGTGGTCCAAAAGTTGAGTTATGGCCACCAAAGTTGGTCAAAAATAAGCATTTACCAAAAGTTTCCAAACACTAGTTTTCCGAAATCCTTAATCCATATCACTTCAATCACAATAAAAAATCACTACCAATTACCTCTCCATCCTTCCTCAACCACTCTACACCCAATTTCACAACTCAATTCACATTTCACATTCCTAATTATCACAAAGCATCACCAACATCAACAATTATCATCACTCCATAATCATCAAATCATCAACATATACAATTTATATACAAAGTAATTCCATATATATTCATTCCTTCTCTTCCTTAACAAATCAAACAATCTAAAATCAAACAACACAATTCATTGACATCAATCTATCATCATCACAACCCGTTATCATCATCAATCATCACAATCATAAAAAATCAATACATTTTCATAATAACTCAATATTTACACCAAAGTTACTAAATGCTGCACGAAATTACAATCACACTTTTGTAACTCCGCACAACTAACCAGCAAGTGCACTGGGTCGTCCAAGTAATACCTTACGTGAGTAAGGGTCGATCCCACGGAGATTGTCGACTTGAAGCAAGCTATGGTTATCTTGTAACTCTTAGTCAGGATATCGATAATTCTCAGATTTAATTGTAAAAAGTAAAACAACATGAAATAAATACTTGTTATGCAGTAATGGAGAACAGGTTGAGGTTTTGGAGATGCTCTGTCTTCTGAATCTCTGCTTTCCTACTGCCTTCTTCTTCACACATGCAAGGCTCCTTCCATGGCAAGCTGTATGTTAGTGGATCACCGTTGTCAATGGCTACCATCCGTCCTCTCAGTGAAAATGGTCCAAATGCACTGTCACCGCACGGCTAATCATCTGTCGGTTCTCACTCATGCTGGAATAGGATCCATTGATCCTTTTGCGTCTGTCACTATGCCCAGCACTCGTGAGTTTGAAGCTCGTCACAGTTATCCCTTCCCAGATCCTACTCATAATACCACAGACAAGGTTTAGACTTTTCGGATCTCAGGAATGCTGCCAATTGATTCTAGCTTATACCACGAAGACTCTGATCTGAATCAAGAGGCTAAGAGATAAGCACTCAATCTAAGGTAGAACGGAGGTGGTTGTCAGGCACGCGTTCATAGGTTGAGAATGGTGATGAGTGTAACGGATCATCACATTCATCAAGTTGAAGTGCGAGTGAATATCTTAGAATAGAAACAAGCGTGATAGAATGGAAAACAGTAGTAATTGCATTAATTCATCAAAACACAGCAGAGCTCCTTACCCCAACCATGGGGTTTAGAGACTCATGCCGTCAGAAATACAATATGAAACGTGTAAAGTATCATGAGGTCCAAGATGAATCACTAAAAGTAATTTTTATAATAAACTAGTGACCTAGGGTTACAGAAAAATGAGTAAGCTAGAATAGTTAGTGTAGAAATCCACTTCTGGGGCCTACTTGGTGTGTGCTTGGGCTGAGCATTGAAGCTTTCATGTGTAGAGACCTTTCTTGGAGTTAAACGCCAGCTTTTGTGCCAGTTTGGGCATTTAACTCTAGCTTTCATGCCAGTTCTGGCGTTTTGACGCCAGAATTTCTATGCTGACTTGGAATGCCGGTTTGGGCCATCAAATCTCAGGCAAAGTATAAACTATTATATATTGCTGGAAAGCTCAGAATATCTACTTTCCAACGCAATTGAGAGTGTGCCAATTGAGATTCTGTAGCTCCAGAAAATCCATTTCGAGTGCAGGGAGGTCAGAATCCAACAGCATCTGCAGTCCTTTTTCAGCGTCTGAATCAGATTTTTGCTCAGGTCCCTTAATTTCAGCCAGAAAATACCTGAAATTACAAAAAAATATACAAACTCATAGTAAAATCTAGAAATATAATTTTTGAATAAAAATTAATAAAAATATAATAAAAACTAACTAAAACATACTAAAAACTACCTAAAAACAATGCCAAAAAGCGTATAAATTATCCGCTCATCACTAAACCTTAACTAGTTTCCATGATTCAACCTATCATATGGTCACTAGCCTAAGTTTTCACGTGACATTAAATATTACTACGAGAAACTAAAATCATATCTTGACCGCTTTTTTCCCAAGCTTAAACTCCTCAATTCAAGCCTCCAAGGTTCCAAATCAAGTGCTATAAGGTCCAGCCACCAAAGCTTGAATTTAAGCACCCAAATTCACCGATTAAATCTCTAGTTTAATATAAACTCAATCTAATTCCATAAAATTCACCAAATTAATAACTAGGGTTCACATAATTGGATAACCACAAAGATTTAAAGTTTTTTAACCTTAACCACGGATTATTTAGACAAAGCCCATTAATTTTCTCAAGTTAATTCAATTTTAATACATCAAAAATCAAAATCCTTAATACTCATTAACCCAAAAATGAAATCTGAATGGAAGGGAAAATTTGGGCATGAAAACAAAGTTCCTTACCACTTTGTTCAAATAGAATTAAAAAGGATTCCGAGATGAACACGTGGTTGCTGACGGCTCGTCAATCGAAGCTCCTGATTCAAAGATAAGTGGATTTGAAGTTGGATAAGGTTTAGGGTTAGAGTTCCAATGAAATCCCTCTTCTTCAGCATGCTTTCATGTGATTTTCAGGAAGATGTTGATATTTTGGGTTTTATATAATGGGCCTTGAGCCTGATTTGGACCTAGTCTAACCGGTTTGGCCCGACGGCCCAATTTTAGGCCAAAATCTTTAAAATTATTATCAACATTTATATTTTAAATATTTTTACCTTTTTAAATTATCAAATTTAATTTTTAAATTTCTTTAAATAATAAATAATTTATGGGTTAATTATTTACTAATTATCCAGGGTTTACATTGTCTATATCAATTATGCATATGTTGTGATTCCTGTGATTTGAAAGCTTAAACTCTTTGTGTTATCTAACATCAATTGCAATTGATGTAGAGACTTTGACATGTACTTGATGTAATATCCAGAAATTGAAGAAATATTGGCAAATATTGAACAAGGTCGGTACACAAGGCCAATAAGCATGGAACCCTTCCAAACCGTGATGTCGAAGAAATCACATTGCCACACACCGAGCCTGGCAAAGCCTAGCTTTCCTCTTGGGTTGACTCAACTTGAGAAGACACCGACCCCGTCCTCCCCCTCCCCCATCAGTACATTCGAGGCTTAAGAATGTCAAGTTGGGCGAGCGTAAAGAGAAAATAGTCCCAGGTTGGATCCTGAACTCGTCCCTCGACAAAGAGAAGGCGTTGGCAACCTACGAAGGTAGGCCGCATCTAGTGCTGCTTAGGAAGGATCTATGGACGTTAAAAGTATGTGCTTGGGTCAACAACGTACGTAAAATGGATGTGCTATACATTCAACGATTCAAGGTCTGCAAAATTCAAGCGTGATTTTTACTGTGTGTGTCCAGGAATATTAGTATAAAAATTACAGTTTTTTTTTCCAATCTTATAGTACCTGTTGGCATACTAATTGCTTTTTGCATAACAGGAAACGGTGACACAACAGCATAACCTGGATTCATTCAATGACAGGCCAGTTCCGCTGTATGTTGGGCTGGTGCAAACTTCGAAGAGGATCATAGGTTCTTCAACAAAGTGGATGCAGCTAAGAGAAAATGGATGAGACATGAATCTGTTTATTTATTTCATGTTATACCAACTTCAGATAAGCTGAACATAGTTATTCGTGTTAATTGTTCTGTCTGGTTTGCTTAGTTTGTCTCGATTATGTTAGACTATGCCGGTTGCATTTTCTTTCTGGACTTACTACATCTTACTTATCAGTTGAGGGAAGGAGGGGGAATGTTCAGTTTACCATGAATGGCGATGATTGTTTCATTTGAGAAGTATATGTTCATTTTATCCATACATTAACACTTATATTGATGGTCATACATGCAATAACTCGGCAGGTTTCAGTTGTAATTTGAAGTGGTTGTGACATATCTTAATTTCAGTTAGGTTCTAGCAATAATAATTGGATTTAGATATGGTACAGAATCATGCATGGTATACAACGCACTCATGTGTTGTACCTTGTGAATTTTTGTTGTAGTGGTTTATTTCGATAAGTTCACAAAGCTATTGGTGGCTATATGCGTTTGAGGTGGCAAGAAAAAGGATGTTAGTAATTGATAGTCTGTATGCTGAGGCACCCGATGCTCGACGGAGTAAACTTGATGCATATGCGGTAACATATGACATCCCATATACCCCGTGAACATTACTAATATGTAAACACATGACATATTAACACAATAGAACTAATTAAGTTGTTTTATAGAGACGACTAATTGAAGACATGACTAAAGTGGTCATCCCCACATACGTGTGCAGTACAAATGGCCGGAGTCGTGCATACGACAAAGTGACTAAACAACCAAATGGGTAAGTTGAACCGACAAATACACCCAACAATGTATCCATAATGCACTTGCTATAACATGTGTATCATTCTGATAGCACCAACCTTACTCGTTTATGTAGCTAGGATTGTGGCATCTATGCCATTAAATTCATGGAGAAGTGGACTGAAGATTGTAAACTGGATGAATGGGATGATGTGAGTTTATTGGACCTTTTGGTTTTAATTTGTTATTTGAGATACATATTACTCTAATGCTTCTAACTTCTCGCTCAATATTAAAATACCATATAGGATATGCTTAGGTCAATGAGATTGGAGTTGATGTTGGACATCGTGATGGGCCTACAAAATGCATCAATTGATCAGGTGCGAACTTTATTGGAAGAAAAGGTTGAACCTGTACACCGCAACCATCCGAGAAACAAGCGTAAGGAAGTGATATCACCATTCACAGCACCAAGCACAAGGACATTGATGCAATGGGCCGAAAGATTACCCATGAGAAAGACAGAGAAAGGGAGAAAGAAATAGATGTTAACTCTATTAGCACAATTACCTTTTTGACATTATATACTTGTTCTTGAAAGGGAGTTTAATTAGTATACACAGGGTCATGTTTCCTAATGGGTAACATTTTGATGGTCTATTAATTTTTGAACTACTGTGATTCTGTTATTCCAATAACATGATATTTTTTATGCATACAAGCCAAGAGAAAAGAATGACGCACTTAAAGATAAAAGTGTCCATCCGCATACACAGTGACTTGAACATCTAGTATTTTTTCAAACGCAACTAGTTAAGCCAAATGTAAACAAACAACTATCAAGGTAAGAAATTAGAATAACCATTCGTACACCTACCAAATCGACCATCCAGCAATTCTTAAAAATACAAGACTACACCAAGTCGATAGGAATGAGCATCCAATTAGGAATCGAAATAGCCATCTGCATACCTATTGAAGCGAACATCCAACATATCTTACCTCTAACTAATTAAAAACTAACTCTTACAATAACCATCTGAATACCTAGTGAATCATAAAGCGGTGTTAACTGGAAGGGTTTCTTGTTGTCCCGAGCTTTATTGCCATCCTTATTAGTTTGGTTTTTTTAAATCTCTGAGCTTGGCATAGCTCTTCAATCTCTATTTGACACTTGGCTTTCTTGCGAAACTCGGCCAAGGTTCTGGGTTTGGTTATTGTGATAGCCTCTTGGAATTTTTCTAGACGGAGTCCACTCTTTATAGCATGTAGGTGTACCTTTGGGTGGAGGTTTGGGATGCTCATTGCTACTTTGGTGAAGCGAGTGATATACTCCCTTAGGATTTCATGTTGTCCTTACTTGATAGTGTTCAAATAATCAGAGTCATGTAAATATATGGAAGAAGCAACGAACTGATCATCAAATAGCTTGGCGAGCTCCTAAAAGCATGAAATAGAATTTGTAGGCGAAGATAAAAACCAATCAAGTGCAGGACTATCTAAAAAAGTAGAAAAACAACGACATAAGATAGGATTAGAAGCACCATTTACGATCATCATAGAGCGGAATTTTTCGATGTGTTTTTCCGGATCACCCATGCCATCATAGGGAGTCAGAGTTATTGGTAACGCGAAGTTCCTAGGCAGTTTGAAATTCATGACATCTGCCGTGAATGGTCCAACTGCGTTGTCGAATTCATCGTCTTCATTGTTTTGTTGGTCTCCCTCTGGTTGTTGAGTTTCAGAGACATGCGTTGGATCAGAATGTCCCTCCTCATTATCTGTTTGTTCGTTGTGATTATCATTATTTTGAATCCAAGCATTGGCTAACTCGACTATCTGATTTGTTATTCTTTAGTTTTCTTCTTCCATGCGCTGATTAGCTTATTGTAACTCCATTACCATCCGAAAAAACTCGGATGGTGTGGGAGGAGGCTGGTCAGCAATGAGCAAATCTGGAAGTTTTGGGACCTAAAGAAAAAAGGGATTTTGTTTCTGGCCCCACGGTAGGCACTAATTGTTCTTGTGAAGGTTGGTCGCTGTATAGCTCATCCGCCAGTGAATAACTAGGAGCTTTCCATTGAGATGAGTTATACTTTGGCAGTAGGAGAACAATGGGGTGGGTACCTGCAAAAGGCACTCCAACGCTCAAGTTAGTGAGTGAATAATATGCTTTGTATTGTTGTTGTGTTTTAAATAAATGTCTTACCTCCTTTTTATATTTGGGATGAAGTATCAGCAGTTATATTTTCGAGTAATTTGTCTTAATGGAGAATAATGACATATTGGAACGTTTTAATATTTGTTTTGATGTCTGTTATTGATAACTGATCTATAACGTGCATAGTCGAATTTTAACGTGTAACTGAATTATAACGGTCATATTATTAGTCATTTGTATACAATATATATCAAAAAAATAATACAATAAAAATATATAATAATTAAATTTTAGTATATATAATATTTTAAGTATACTGGTTTGATTGATAAAAGGTAAAATAATGTGTATAAGAGAAAGTAAAAGACAAAATAATAATAAATTTATGATAGTAATCTTGATCCTAATTGTTTCAAAATAAGTAGTAGTAGTAGTAGTAGTTATTGCTACGCTCTATACGATCATGCTCTTCATACTCTGCAAACAATATAATATGGGAAATGTTGTCCAAATGGATGGTATAAACGAAGCTGAAATGCTGAATATCATTATCGTCATAATTTTGTAGGTTATTTGTCACATCACCTTATTAAATTCTAATTCAAATGCAAACATAAACATAATTATTGTATGACTTTGTAGTTGCATCTATTTCCATTAATAACATTTTGGCTACCTATAGTTCTTGTTGCTATATTCAGCAACATCAGTTTCAATTATTTATAGCTCATTATGCAGGAATCTCTCTGTTATTAACTTAATCATTAATTAAAACTACATAACCAGATATAGACACAACACAGAGAATTGAGAATGAGGGCGACTTTATACAGAAGGAAGAATAAAACCAAGCAATGATAATGTTTGTGGCTATGTTATTTAATTTGCACTTAAATTGACAATCTCTACTTAACTTTCAATATAAACAACGTTTTTTCTTTCTGCTTTGCTCTATGGCTAGATAGACAAAAGAAATTACTAGTTTGTTTAACAATTAATAAAGATCTCTTATTATATATTGCCTTTCGGGGGGTAAAGTGGTGGTTTTTAATATTCACCGATAATAAAAAGGAATTTGACTAAGATTTGGTCGGTGACATTTGATATATTGAAATGATTTTTAAACATCATATATATATATGGGCAATTTACTTAAATAAATAAAATAGAGAAAACGTTTACCTAAATGTGCAAAACTGATTCTTGTTACTTGTATGTGCAAAAAGCCATTTTTATGTAATCCGTGGCAACCCACCACGGTGCATAAACCGTGGCAGGTCCCAGCGGATTATGACCAAAAGATATAGAGTGTAAACCGTGGTAGGTCACCACGGTTTACTAAGGAGAGATAGCGTGCATAAACCGTGGAGAGTCACCACGGTTTATGAAGAAATTTGTTTGCACATAAAACCTTGTGGGTCACCACGGTTTATGTGTGGTAAATAATGGCCAGAAAATCTTGTTAATTTTATGTCCAATAGAAAATGAATTTATTAGCACAATAAATTTATGAGCAAAATCTTAAATTATGTCTTATCAACAACAGCTTTTTATAATAGAAAGAGTACAATAGAAAAAAAAAATCAGATAATACTAAGAAAATGATTTTTATAGTACTTAAAAAATTGATGTCTATTTACTAAAAAATAAAAAATTAATATTTAATTTAAAATGATGAAATTTAATAAATTTAAAATATTTAAAATTTGTTATGTAAAATAAATTAGAAAAAAATTAGACTCCAATAATAAACACCATGAAATTTTTGGATTTTTTTCTATTATAAAATAAAAAAATATTTTTAAAAATAAATTACACTAACATTAATGTTTGGAATCTGTGTTTTTATTTTTTATTTTGAGTTTTTATGAAGTTTTTAAAATCTTAGGCGGACTTATAAAAACTACTCAAAAGTTCGTTTAAGCTTAAGGTGACCTCTCTCATTATATTCATCTTTATTTTTTCATTTATAAAATAAAGATTCATTACACTATAACATATTAATGAGTACAATAAAATAATTACTTGTTAATATTGGTATATTAATATTCATTAACATGCTTATTGATTAAATCTTTTATATAGATTTAATAAATTCACATATAAGTGTATATTGATACATTAGTATTTGTTAAATTTAAAATAAAAAATATTTATTATATTATAAGAATATTAATGAGTACTCTAAAAAATATTAATAAGTAATTATTTTATTATGTTCATTAATATTTTTTATAGTATAATAAATATTTAAATATAGTGTAAAATGAAAAATAGGGATAAACATAATGAAAAAATAATTGATAATACATGTAAAAATTTTATAGTATATATTAGTCAATAATACATAAAGAGAACGAAAAAATTTTATTATAAATATTCAATAGAAATAGATGATTTTTTTTTCTTTATAAAATGTACTATATAGTGTGTATTTATTAGGCTGCCTTTGTTTTCAACAACAAAATAGGATAAGACACTGAAAATAGGATAGGATAAGACACTGATGGATAGAGACACAAAATTTTGTGTTCTTATAATTCTGCTTGGTGATAAACTAGAACAAATTATGAAAATCTAATTTATTCTCATTTTTTTCATTAAAAAAATTTGAGATGAAAAATATAATAATAAAAAATATAATTATAAAAAATTAACAAGAATAATAAAAATAAAAAAATAAAAAATAAGTTGTGTCTCTCGGACATAAAATTAACAAGGTTTTCTGGCCATTATTTACTACATATAAACCATAGTGACCCACAAGGTTTTATGTGCAAACAAGTTTCTTCATAAACCGTGGTGACTCTCCACGGTTCATGCACGCTATCTCTCCTTAGTAAACCATGGTGACCTACCACGGTTTACACTCTATATCTTTTGACCATAATTCGCTGGGACCTGCCACGGTTTATGCACGTTTTGAAACCGTGGTGGGTTGCCACGGATTACATAAAAATGGCTTTTTGCACATGCAGATAACAAGAATCAGTTTTGCACATTTGGGTAAATGTTTTCTCTATTCTATTTATTTAAGTAACTTGCCCTATATATATACACTACACAATTAAATTTTTTACGTAACTAAATCTAATAAGTTATGAATATTACAAACTTAGGACATTAAAGAAATACTCTACATAGTCAATAATAATTTAGAAATTAAAGAAAAAATATTTTTATCATGTATTTTACCTAAATCACTAGAATATTACAAACTTTTATAGTACTCATAACATCTTTTAAGCCATTCTTTTAAAATTATTTTGTATAGAATAAAATATTTTTTTAATTGTTTTATATAGAATAAAATATTTTCTTTTATTTCTAAATTATTATTGGCTATGTAGAGTATTTTATTTAAAATTTGAGTACATGCATGTATTTACCTAAGTTATTAGAACGTTACAAATTTTTATAGTACTCCTAATATTTTTTAAGCCATTTTTTAAATTATTTTGCATAGGATCAAATATTTTTTGTAGTATAATTTAAATAAATTTATTAAAAAAATTTATTAAAAAATATTCATGAGTT
>NC_029792.2:24846140-24853133 GCF_000816755.2 Arachis ipaensis
AAAATATATATTTTTTTAATTTTTAAATTATTCATTTTTTTAATAAGTGTATAATTCGAACCAAGCTGATTCGAATTAGTGTGTGCGTGTGTTTGTGTATAATTCAAACCAAGCTGGTTCGAATTATGTAGAAATAGAGTTCGAATCAGGCTGGTTCGAACTACATATAAATGTGCATTGGTGGATTCATGAAGCAGATTTTGATTTGCCGGATTTATGTAAAATTTTGCTCCCTTTAGCTTATTTGAGTTTTTTACCCTAAAAATTATCATATAGCAATTATTTTTTAGAGTTGCCATCATTTTAAACGGATTCCATATTTGTGGCAATAACAACATTTATCATTTGTATAAATAACATATATGACAAAAATAGTCGATTTTTTTTTTGTAATATATTTTTTAGAGTAAACAATTAAAATAATACCTGAAAATTTACATCGACAAAAAATAATCTTAAAAGATATTAATGACAAATAAATTTTCGGAAAACTTAAAAACGCAAGAAAAAGAACCATATATTAAATATATATTAAAAAAAAAAGACTTTAGAAATCAGATTTTGATGCAATTTTTTGTAAATATTATTATTAAAAAAAGATCTTTTATCTTTAAAATTTTGTAACTTTATATTAAGTGAATTTAAAAAAAATTGTGAATGACCATTTTTTTTTTTGAAAAATAAAATAAAAAATTTAGAGATTAAATTTTGTTTCGAATCTTTTGTAGAATAAATCATCATTTTTTACCATCAAAAATTTAAATGTTGATATAACTAACTACAAAATATTTAAGCTAATGTTATACCCATAAAAAATATATTTTATTTGACAAAAATACCCAAACATTAAATTTTTTACTAACTGTTAAATTTTTTTTTAATTTCTAAATCACCTTTTTAATCATCTTCATTCCTACAACTTCTTGAACCTATTCTAACTCCAACTTCTTCCACTATGGCTATTGTCTTTCTCCCAACCTCCTTTCTATTACTTAATCAACTATAGAACAATAAAAGAATTTTCCAATTTTCTTCAATTGGGACTACCCATCACCATCTTTCACTACTACAAGAAAAATACTTAGTACTATCAGATTTATCGACAAAATACATTTGATGGTATAAACGACGTCGAAAGATATTTACCGGTGGATTATTTTATTCAATACTAATTATCAGCGGATTTTGTGTCGAAATTTGCAATCAATACGACAAAAAAAAACGATTGGTTACCGGAGAATTTTTTCGACGGTAATTTTGGGGCTATATTATGTTTTGTGGCGCTCATTTATCGTTAGATTTTTTCGCCGATAAATTCGACTGTAAGCAATTTCTTTTTGCACAATTAGTTCACAATTAGTAATCAAATTCTATTTTATTTTTTACAAAATTAGTGCATAAATTCTAAATACCAGAAATCAACTAATGATTTTATTAAATATCAAATGTTTGAATATAATAAAAACTCAAAGAAGTAAAATACAATGACATAGACATAAAATAAATAAAATCATGTATAAAGTAATTCAACAACATTAGTTAGTCGAAATAAAATATAGTTAAAATACAGTTAATTAAACAACATTGGGTTCTTACTGCCCACTTCTGAAACCATCGCTCTCTGGTCTCAGTAGAGATCTTCGTGTAGTTCGACCATGGGTTGTCATATATGGACTTAATTACATTGGATATCTTCTGTGTACATGCATTGTTGTTTGGTGCAAACCTATCAATGAAAAATTTAAGATTAGCAAACACATAAAATTTAACAAATTTAAAATAGATTGCGGATAAAAGATGTTAAAATAGTACTCACGCTATTAGGTCATCAGGAAAAATCCTCATCTGTATGATAAGCGGTGGTGGAGGGGCATCTGGCTGGGATGCATTAGAGGAATCTGGTACCGCGGTCTCTGTCGTTGGAATTGGAGGGGACGTAACAGAAGGAGCCACATAGTTGGGGTTCGGGACCATGATGAACTGCTAGATCAGTGGACCTGCCTATGATGTCGCAGGAGTTGATGGGGTAATCGGGGTAGAGGGCGATGACCAAAAAGTCTCTAAAGTACCAGTGGAACCCTCCCTCTACCATGACCACGAGATCGACTCGGGACACATCTGCTATCTGTCATCACGTCTGTAAAGCGAATACCAATTAACACTAATCAGCATATTCAATACAAATTGTTCAACATTTATATTATTTCAAAAGAATTTTGACATAACCTCCCATAAAATTGGACATGTATCCACTTTACGGTTTTCACAAATTCAACCAACCTCAATTCACAATATCAGTCAAAACTCAATTAAATTCACCAAATCTATAAATATTAATACACATACAAAAGACAACAATAATTTATGGTGAATTTGTGCAAAAAAAAAGTCTTAAAGTGTGATATATAATTATTAAAAGTAAGTTCACAAACAAACTAATGTGGCATTATATCACTACATTTACACTAAAAAATCAATTACTACAAGAGGCATATTATCGAACATTTGGCATTCAAAAGCATCAAACATATCAAATAGCACAACCAAGCATTCTTTCAATTCTAATTGACAAGAAGTTAATATTAACAATATACTAGTTGCAGTAATTCACAACATTTTCAGCAGAATATCCAAACAAACAATTTTAATTGATCAATTCATTCACAATTCCAAACACTTTTCAACAACTTAAAACCTAATAATTTAAATCTAACCTATCTTAAAAACATAAATCCTCTAAAACTAAAAATTATGTCTAACTCGAGCATAATACTAATTAACAATTAAAACCTATAATAATACTAAGGATAACTAAAACAAAGATTGAAATTAGTATTAAAATGAAGAAGAACTTGGAATACAAGAGTAAAGAAGAAAACAGAGAAGAGGATGGCAACAGCGACAACAGCGACGGCAGCGACGGCGGCAGTAGCGACGACAGTGACGACGAAAGAATGTTGGAGGGCCAGCGTTGTTGGTGGCGGTTGGCAGAGGTGAATAGCGTGGCGAGCGGGAGAGGGGCCGCCAGAGAGGATGTCGAGGGAGAGGGTTAGAGAGAGTGTAACACTCTTACTACCAGAATGTCAGGCTTCCAGCTATGCCACTCTAATAGCGAGGACATTATGACCAATTCTATATATATAATATTAAGTAGGAGCCTTTACCTTAGTAGAAGGTTTGCGCTTTGAATTTTAGGGTTCATTACCATCGGATTTACTAGCGGATAAATCCAATGGTAATATTTTGTGGGTGACCAAAACGCTGCATCGCACTAAATTGAGTTATCGTCGGATCTAACAAATCTGCGCCAAGTTTCTCATTTTTCCTCCAATTATTACCAGCGACTTTACTGTCAGAATAGTGAATCCGACGATAAATGTTTAACTCGATGAAATAGTTCCAATTTTTGTCTATAAATCAGACGATAACACGCAAAACTAAATCCGACGAAAAATCTAATTGTACTCAGCGATTTTCTTGTAGTGTTCACTAAACCTCGTAAGCCAGACCCAATCCTCCACACCAAACCCCCACATCCTCATTCATAAGCTCTCAAATATTTCTAACCACAACTAAAACACCACCACCTCCAAATCCCCTTTCGATGTTCTCGTCTCCTTGAACGCGTTGCAAAAATCCGTCATAGTCGCCTTGTTAATGGGGCTATTCCTAATGTATATGACCCCAGTGCTTTTGCTTTAGCTGTAATGACCCAACTTCTAACTCGTCATGATCATACCAAAAGTAAGGCGTTACTAACTTAATTCCTTTATTATCTATTTAATATTGAACTTTTACGCATTAAACCGTCGATAGATTAAAGCGTAAAGAATTAGTATTAAATAGAAAATAAAGGAAAGTAGGTTGGTAATGCCTTACTTTTGGTACGATCATGACGTACTGAAAGTTGGGTCGTTATATTAGCCTACGCTTTCTCCGCGGACTCCTAATCTCACGCTTTGCTTGACGGCGGCGGTGCCTCTGGCCTCCCTTGCATTCGCCGCGCAGTCGCCGCTTCCCCTATCCTCTCCACACTCTCGTGTTCTGCATCTTTCTCTCTCTCTATCCGACATTCTCTCATTCCTTTCCCGCTCTCTTTTTTTTCTTCAGTGGCGACGGCTCTTGATCTTTGCAATACCGCTCTTTCTCCTCCTTCTTTTTTGCTTATTCCTTTCTTCCTACTTTGTTCTGTTTCTTGCCCCTAGCCTTCTATGAGATCCATCTTGGGAATGTGAGTTTTTGTTAAAGCAATTTTGACTCTATGTTTTATATTAGTCATCAATTCTCTGTCTTATCTTTTAAACTTTCTACTTCATTTCTTTGTGATTTTTATTTGTTGCGTTGTGTTGGGTTGTTTGATGTTGTTGTTGGTTATGTTGGTGGTAGTGGTGTAACTATTATTGTAATGTTAAAAGTGGCTATGGTAATGATAGAAGAGGGCTAAAAAGTTTTAGAATTTGAAAGAAAGATTGCGGTAGTTTTGAGTTTTGACTATGATTTCAAATATTGATGATGGTATGGGTAATTTAAAAATTTTTAAAAAATATTTAACTGAGTCAATAAAAATTTAATATTAGGACATTTTTGTCAAATAAAATATATGTTTCGTGATATAATATTAGTTTAATTTTTTATGGTTAGTTTTATTCCTATCTAAAATTTTTAATTATTATCCACCCAAACTCGAGATTCACCACATAGATTGGTTCAACCTTCAGGTAGCAAAAAGAAAACAATAGAGCAGCATTAAATATTTGGCATTTAAATATCTTACGGTGGAAGTGGAAGAGAAAAGTAAGGACGGCAGTACTTAAATACCATCCATGACGGGTCAAGGGGGCGGCTATATCTATGCGTGTCTCCCGCCAGGTATCCAAAGTGCCACGTGTCATCATCCTATCCACAAACTCTTCTCCACCCTTCGATCCCAAACTTCATCTCACGCGGCGCCGAGCTGGAGTGTGCCGACAATTGTCTCCCAAACAATCATCACAAAAAAAATAGAATTTGAAAAACACTCACACGTTCCGTTAACTCAAACCGCCGTCGCTCAGCACATCAACAGCAACAACCAAACGGCGGTTAAGTGGGGACACGCCGCCTCCTCAAATGCAAATCTTTTTTGTTCTCTATACGTGTCTAAGCTACATCACCCCACGTGGCCATGTTGGTCCACAATCGCAATAATTATTGTTCGTGGCGGGACCCTCCACCAACGCGCTCTCGCTGGGGCGGCGCGGCGCTTTATCGTCGAAAAGTGTAAACAAATATGGGAACCATGCTATGTGTGTTAAAACGTTGCTGCGCGTAACAGTGCAGTCAACCCAACCTCGTTGACCGTGCTCTTTTCTCCTCTTTTCTTTTTTTTTTTTTTTCGTTTTGTTTTTTGGGGATTAATACTACTACTGGTGATTTCGTTTTTTTATTCATTTTATTTTAATGAGTGGAGCTAACGTTACTGTTTTTGTTTGATTTGTTGAGGACCAGCCACGTGTGGGGAGCGTGTTCGTACGCGTTGTTCTTCTTTCTTTTCCCGGTCGCTCTCTGCGTCTGCGCCTAATCCTGTGGGCTGTATAGTGTGAAGTGTGGACCACTCTTTTGTAGCATGTGTAACTATTTTTTCTTCTTTAGTGGATATGCTCTTTACCCCTCCCCTTTTTTTCTTCTAGCAAATATACCACCATGTATGTTTGCTCTTCAAATGAAAAATTATCATACACCAAAAGTAAAAAGTGCGTTCTGGTTTTGATTTTCAGCTTCGGATCGGATGAGAGGATGTTTAGCACAATAAACATATTCTATTGGATTATGTAGTTAGAAGTGCTTACCTCAATTTAATTTCGAAATGCGACGTTTCTTAAGTAGTATGTGAAATTAAATTGAGTTTGACGTAAATGGAACAAAACAAAAATAGGACAAGCATATTTTTTATTAGATGCAAATTTGGAAGTTCGGAATTCCTTATTTGAGGTTCTAAAGTTTCACTTTTCGTTTTGCCACTCTAACGACCAGCCAGCTTAAGACTCTATAGCCTATACTATTTTCCTTAGGATTTTGATGATGATGTGCTGCGTGAGACACTTATTATTTGGATTTTATTTAATTAATGTCTTTAAAATCCTTATTGAAATTAGAATTATTTAAGATTATTATAAGTAATTTTTTATTATTTTTAGTAAACGGATTTAAATATATTTGTATCTTAATTGGTAATCTTAAGATATTTGTTGACAAAATTAAAAAATATGTAAGAGATTTTTTAAGAAAAATAAAAATAATACATTTAGTTATTAGGAAATTAATAATTATGCGTAAAAAATTGAGTAATTTAATACTAAAAGTCCATTTATAAATAGATAGTTAAATACATTAGAATTATCTTGAATGTTATCGAGCTAGAAAAAATATTTATCTAATAAAAGAGAAAAGAAAATAAGAGAACAAAAGAAAATGATAAAATTAACCATAATAAAAATAATGAATAAATGACTATTTGTACCCATAAAAGATGAAAACGTTGACATATGTACCCACACTAAATCGAAACTAAATTTGTATCCACGCAAGATGCCTTCCGTGTGATAAAAGTACCCTATCTTTAGAGAGTTGGAGTGCCACGTAGGGTACTTTTGTTACACGAAAAGCATCTTACGTGGGTAGAAGTGTAATTTCAATTTAGTGTGGGTACATATGTCAACGTTTTCATCTTTTATAGGTACAAATGGTCATTTATTCTAAAAATAATTTTCATATTTTTCTTTCTAAAAGAATTAAAGACATAATACTAAATTCAGAATTGAAAAAAAAATGAAGAGCAGAAAGATGCAAGGTTTAAAAAATCGGACCGGTCGATTTGACTAAAATAATCAGAAATTGGTCATTTAGTCGGCTGGTTGGCTCCAAAACTGTCCTGTAAAAAATTAGTTTAAAAACTAGTCAGACTGATGGTTAATTGGCCGAAGTGGTCGGACTTTTTAAAAGTCCGATTTTGTA
>NC_029792.2:24853153-24857650 GCF_000816755.2 Arachis ipaensis
TTCCCAAACCTAGCCTCGAGAACGCCTCTTTCTCCCTCTCCCTTCCAAGTTCCAACCCTAATTTCCTACAAGTCTCTAACGACAGAAAAAACGTCTCCATCATCTCTACCACTATTGGCGCCGACCTCTATTTCTGCCATCGTGGACACAGCTTTTGCTACATGTGCATCATCACTCACCTCCGCAACAAGAGCGATTGCCCTTGCTGCAACCATTACCTCACCAATAGCCACCTCTTCTCTAATTTCTTGCTCGACAAGTTTCGCCTCTTCGATTTTTTTACTCTCCTTTCTGATTTAGCAGAGTTTATTTTTCGGAACTAGAAACTTTGAATTCTGTTCATTTGGATTGGAATCTGTTGTTTCGTTTACATTTAAGAGAGGAATATATGCGTGCTTCATTGTGAAAAGAAAAAAAAAATTTTGAATTCTACTTTTCGTACTTTAGGTGATATTAACCTTTTTCTAAACTAAAATTGTTCATGTTGCGTTTAAGATAAGAATCTGTGTTGTTGTATTTAGTGTTCTTTTTAGCTGAATAGGTCTAGCTAATATTATTTTTGAGTTTCATGATTCAGTGAATGGAATAATGTTGGTCTTACTGGCTTCACTAATGTCATTTTTCCTGTTTGTGGTAATTTGAAAGCGTGAAAATTTTTATCTTGAATATGAGAGTTTGAACTTAATTTTTATCTTGAACTGAATTTATTTCAAAATGCAACTTATTATTATACGATTTCTATACTAAAGAATGACCCTCTTTTCTCTGTGTGGTGTGTTTTCGCTACTCTTTTTTTCGTGTGTGTGGTCGTGGTTGGTGGAGTTAAAATACTATAGTATCAATGACAAAATTAATAAGTTATGAATAGGTTCTAATTAAGTTAAAAACTTTATTTTTTATTTCTGTTGAATTTATACTTGTGATTTTATTAAAAGTTAGTCACCATATATATCTGTTTAATAGAATTTTGTAAAATTTGAACTAATTTTTCATGTTTAATTAAATCAATTAATCAGTAATTTTATTGATTTATTGACTAATTTGATTTTCGCAGCCAAAGAAGGTGTCGGTATACCGGTATAGTAAGACCCAAAGGGATGAAACAAAAGAAAAGTGTTAAATGACTCCACTAAGGTGGCAGGAGGTGAGTGGAATGCAGGCATGAAACAAACAAAAGTGGTTTGTGTTACGGAAGCCACGTTTGTGTAAGCAACAATCGCCTAAAAGGAGCGTAGCTTTAGCTTTTTTTATTTACTATACACGCACGCATAACACACTACTTTCTCTCTCTTGCTTTTCTCTCTCTACACATTCTGCTATAAAACTACCCACAACCCCATCGCTTCCTTCAGACATTGTCTCAATCCCGACACACAATCACAAACCCCCTCCACCGCAACCACTTCTCACACTTTCTTCTTTTCTGTTACGTTTACGTTTGAATCTTAACAGAAAAACAAGAAACCGATGGCTCCAAGGGACAGAGCGACCGCACTTAACGGACCCAATCTCACCGCACACAACGCCAAAGAGATCCGTTACAGAGGCGTTAGGAAACGCCCATGGGGACGTTACGCTGCCGAGATCCGCGACCCTGGCAAGAAGACGCGCGTCTGGCTTGGAACTTTTGATACAGCGGAGGAGGCGGCGCGTGCCTACGACGCCGCCGCAAGGGAGTTCCGTGGCGCCAAGGCTAAGACCAATTTTCCGACTCCGGCGGAGCTTCTTAACAACAGCAACAGCTTCGTTAACATTAACAACAGCAACGCCGCGCGTAGCCCTAGCCAGAGTAGCACGCTCGATTCGTCTTCGCCGCCGCCGCCGCCACCGTCGGCGCAGCCGCAGCCGCATCCGCAGCTAGAACTCACGCTGAAGCCGTTTTCGTCCGCCTCCGCTTCCGCCGTCATGGCGTTCCCGGCGTCACGTCCTGTTATGTTCTTTGACGCGTTCGCGCGTGCGGCGGAGAACGTGAGCCGCCGCGAGATGTGTTTCATAGGCGGCGCGTGCAGCGACTCCGACTCTTCCTCCGTGGTGGACTACGAGGGCGTGCCACGTAAGGGACTGTTGGATCTCGACCTCAACATCGCTCCTCCTCCTGAGGTCGCTTGATACGGCACCGTTTTGGCGTTCTCTCTTTTTCGTTCAGAGACCAAAATTTTCGCCATTTTCTTAATTTTTGCTTATTAGGTTAAAAAAATGAAAAAAAAAGACGAACCAGAAGAACCACTCTCTCAGAGTTGTTACGTGTTAAAAAGAGAGAGGGAGATGAGTGAGTAGAAGCTAACACGAGGATTTGGATTTGTTGACCTTGAAGATGAAGGCGATGACGATCATAACCTTACGGTTTTTTCTTTTGTATATAAAAGTCCATAACTGAAAACCTGGCACATGTGGCCTTTTTTTGCAACCGAGAAATTGTTCCTTGTTTCTCATGGTTGTTCCTGCAAGTGATGTTAATTAATTTTATATGGTTTTTAATGCAGTCTTTCGTCCTATTAATCGAAAGCTCCTCTGCTTATTTAGATCTGTTATATTGTGTTTATGTTTTTAGTTTTGAGTTACATTTTAATGTATAGAAATAAAATTTTGCTTCAGTTTGGGGAAGCAATGAAAATGTGATAAGAGAAGATGAACGAACTATGAAGTCTTGGTTAATTGTTGTTCCTTCTCAATAGAAAATATTTATGGTATGGAAGAGTATAGGTAAATAATTTTTAATCAGCTAATTTTAAATAATTATTAATTAGTTAGTATAATGTGTGTTTGATGGTTAAACTAGATCCGGTGAAGTTCAAATGATTTTGATGCCATTTTCCGATTAAACGAGGGAATGTCCTTTGATTGTTTATTTTAACTTTGATGATGTGTGTTATTTGTTGGATGAGATCTGACAGACACGTCGCCGGCATTGTTTTGACTCTGATTAGGTTTTTTTTCCCTCTCTCTTTAAAAGCCCATTGGTATATTTACCTTTATTTAATTTTTTCTATTTTTTAAAGAGTATAAAATGTATAATTTAGATTAACCATCGCTAATCAAATAGCATAATTTAATTAACTACTCCAATTGGTAGTGATTAAACTATTAAAAGGCACAATGAAATAAAACTGTTGAGTTTAATTTTAATTTGTTGCCGCACCTTAATATTATAATGAAAAATGAAAATGCTACTAGAAGCGGCTTTATAGTTTATAATAATAATAATGTTTAACGTGGTCACGTGGACGGCTGCGCGGACGTTGCTATAGAAAATTGTTACAATTTTAAGTAAAATGAAAAAAGAAGAGAAGCAAAGCTCACTTTGCTTGATGCTGTCACTGTGGTCCCAACCCAACTCTCCACGACACGGTTTTGTAATTCAATGACTAAAAATAAATTTTAAAGAAAAAAGGAATAAAAAAGGAGCTTTTTCAGGTTCAGGTTCCATGATGAGGATTAAGGAGCGTGGGTAATTGATCTCTCGAGATTCGTGTATTGGTTTATTGTGTTGCGGCGCAAATCTCTATGCTCAATTTTCAATCCAACGGTCATCCTTGTACGGGGCAGCTCCACTTCTTGCTCTTGTTTTGGGGTGATACGCTGCTTTGTGCTTCATTTCTCTTTACCTGTTTTTATTTTCTTTTATTTTAATTTTTATCATAGAAAAATAAATATTAATTAAAACAACATGAAGATAATCTTGAAATTACTAAGTTGAAAATAATAGAGTTGTCGTTTTCGGATAAAAGATGAAGAAGTGGGTTGAGACGAGCGTGAGGAAAATGGGAATAATAAAATAAAATAAAATATATAAATGTGTGTTGGATGGAGGCGGCACCGACGGCGAAAACGGTGCGTGAGAAAAAGAGAACGAATTATAAGGGGCCGCGTATATGAGGTGGGGCCCAGAATGTGGCGTTGCGTGTTGACAACGTAGTTGTCGGGGTTAATGTTGTCTTCACGTGATGTTTCAGCGTAGCGCCCCCATCTTTTCCTGTGTCTCCACCTTTTCCCACCTCCTTCCCCCCTTTTTTATTCTCTCACGCCTCATTACCACTGTTAGTACTGTATACTACTAGTAGTACTTGTCGTATTTCCTTAAATAATCATACGGTGTACACAACTACAGCTTCACCAAATACCGTAATAAAAATACGACCACCAAATAATAATGGATTTAGCTAAACAAATTAAAATCTTTTTATTAAAAATATAAAAAATTTAAATTTTTAATATATTTATTTTGTATTTATTAAATGATAAAATGACAAATATTTTTGTGAAAGATCTGTCTTAATTGCCTTTAAGTGGTCTTTAAAAATAAGGATACACAGTCGTAAAAAATGGTATTGAGAAGTCTCTTTGCTGATGTATTTTTTTATATCCTTTATTTTAATGTTTCTTTTTCTGATGTATTTTTTAAATATTTACCACTTCTTAACTACTTATTTCTTTTTTTTAGAAATCAATAAAAATTTCTTCCTACCTAATAAAAAAGAGATAATAGAGATATGATAA
>NC_029792.2:24857868-24858954 GCF_000816755.2 Arachis ipaensis
ATATAATATCGTTTTTATTTTAATTTAAAAATAAATTAATTTTTATTTTATACAATAATTAATCAAACAGAGCTAATGTCTATGCCGAAGGTCCGAACAGGGAGAAAAGTGTATTTTCAACATCAACAACATCGATAATAATAAGGTTTAGATTTAATTATTTTGTTGGTCATTATAGTTTCACTAAATTTTTAGTTAGGTTCTTTTATTTTTTTTAATTGGTCTCTATATTACTTTTAATTTTGTAATTACGTTATTTTCATGTTAAAAATGTTAAAATTAACATAATATTTTTTCTAAAATACATGCGGTCAAAAATTTAATTAAGTTTTTAATTATAAATACCTTCAATTTGCGAAGAAATATTCAGTTAATTCTAATATTTTTTACACTAAGAAGAATTTAATTATAAAATTAAAATAGTGTAGGGACCCAATTAAAAGAAAAAAAGGTATAGAAACTTATTAATTAAAAATTTAGTAAAACTATAGGGACCAATAGAGTAATTAAACCTAAATAGGGTAGAAGACCACCATGAACTCTACCTCTGCGTTGTGTTTTTTGCTTGTGAAACTGTCATTAAAAATAAATCTACGAAATTGCAATCTATATAAAAGATTAATGACTTAGTTTGATGTGATTTTATTTGTTCTTATTGTTTTGAGGAATTTTTTTATACACTTGATTAAATTTTTTGAAATAGTTTTGGATTTTTTGTTTGATGTGGAAGAACAAATAGTAAGAGATAAAAAAAAAAATTAATGACAAACACAACTTTAGAAATAGAGCTCGGTCAAAGGAAGGTGATTCTGATGATTCTAATAAAAATAATCTGGTTTTAGATAAAGTTAAAGAAATGAAAAAATTTAATAAATCAGAAGTTAAAAATGGTATTTGTGGTCAATAAAAAAATACAAATAAAAGTATATGAAAGAAAAAAAAGATTGTATATACAAAATACGAAAAATACGAAGCACAAAAAAAAAATAAAAAACAAGTCAAAATAGAAAATGGAGAAAGAAATAGAGATGGAGATAGAGATGCATGTGGAGGTGAAAAATGAAGAGAATACAGTTGCTGCTTTCT
>NC_029792.2:24858961-24864600 GCF_000816755.2 Arachis ipaensis
TTTAAAAAATCATTTAATAACCTCAATAATAATAATAAAGTTGAATAGCGGATGCATATAATTTTTTGAAAGAAAGCATACATAATATGTAAAATTTGATTGGTTATAAACTTATAACATAATTAAATGATCAAATAATTTTACCATATGTCATTTGTAATAGTAGAAGCTTTTAATTTTTAATAATTGTTACAATCCAATACTATATAGACTACTTTTTTTTGTTTTCGGTGTTATGATAAGATTAAATAAGGTGGATGACCATCATTTAATATGGGCGGTTAACATTATCAAGAAAGATTAATTTAATGAGTTAAAAATATTACTTCCTATGTGCATATAAATAGGAGTGTGATATGAAATAAATATGAACAATCAATAAAATTCTCTTTCTCTTATACTGACACACTCTTCTCTCTCTTTATATTTGTTACATTTTTCTTATTTATTTATTTAGTTATTTTATAACATGTTATCAGCACGAGATTCTGATCAAATTTTAGAAAGACTCCAGGTAATAAATTTTTATATATCAAAGCTCTCTCATCTTGAATTTAATGCTCTTAATATATTTGGAAATAATTATTTATCATGGATACTAGATGTTAAAATCCATCTTGATTCAATGGATCTTGGAGATACCATTAAGGCTGAAAATAATGCATCCCAAAAGGATAAAGTCAAGGCCATGATTTTTCTTCGTCGTTGTCTTGACGAATGATTGAAAATGAATATCCCACATTAAAAGATCCTGCAAATCTGTGGAAAGACCTTGAAGAAAGGTACAATCATCAAAAGACGGTGATACTTCCTCAAGCTCGATATGTTAGAGAAAACTTTCTCGACCTTTCATGCATCGAATGTGCTCCTGCAGCAGCAGTATCGAGAAAAAAGATTTAAAAAATATTCTGAGCTAATTTATTGCGTTCTTATTGCTGAACGCAACAACGAGTTGTTCTTAAGAAATTATGAAGTGTGCCCAGCTGGCGCTGCCCCATTTCCTGAAGCAAATGCGGCAAATCATAACCGTAGAAGAAGTAAATGGCAAGATTTTGGTAATAAAAAAAATTATGGAAGGAAGAAGAATTATATTCATACGAAAGGATCTCACCAGAAGTAGGATAAAGAAAGAAACAATGGGCAAAGTAAATCAATTGAGGATAAATACTTCCGTTGTGGTGGAAAGGACAATTGGTCATGTACCTGTTGTACCCTAAAGCACCTAGTTGATCTTTATCAAGCATCCTTGAAAAAGGATGACAAAGGAAAGGAAACAATTTTTGTTTCAAATGATAAAAATTCCGTCACTCATTATGATGTATCTAATTTCTTTGAGAATTCTGAAGAAAATATTGGCTATTTGACCAATGATGGAATAGTTTAATATGTGTGTTTGTTAAGTATTCATGTGAATAATTTTACTGTGCATGTACTTTTTCTCATATTATTATTATTATTATTATTATTATTATTATTATTATTATTATTATTATTATTAGTCTTCGAAAAAAAATGGCAAAGACATATTGTGAAGATATTTGCCTTGTAGATAGTGCAAGTTCGCACACTATTCTTAAAAGTAATATATATTTTACCCATCTTGTGCCAAAAGATGAATATGTTAATACTATTATTGGCTCGGACAATGTGATAGAAGGCTCCGGAAGAGCTATAATTTTGTTTCCTGGAGGAACAAAATTTATAATAAATAATGCACTATTATCTACCAAGTCTTTGAGGAACTTGTTGAGTTTCAAAGATATTCGCCGAAATGGATATCATATTGAAACAATGAATGAGGGAAATCATGAGTACTTATGTATCATAACTCATGATTTAAATAAAAAGGTTATATTAGAAATGTTACCCTCACTTTTATCTAGGTTGTATTATACCAAGATTAGTGTAATTGAATCACATGCCATTGTAAACTAGAAGTTTACTAACCCAAATGAATTCATAACTTGGCACAACTGATTGGGTCATCCGGGAACAACCATGATGCGAAGAATTATTGAAAACTCCCATGGACATTCACTAAAGAACCAGAAGATTCTTACATCTAGTGAATTTTGTTGTGTTGCATGTTCTCAACGGAAGTTAATTTTAAGACCATCACCAGTAAAGATTGGATTTGAGTCCCCTGAATTCCTAGAAAGGATTCCAGGTGATATATGTGCACCTATTCATCTACCATGTGGATCTTTTAGATATTTATGGTCCTGATAGACGCATCTTCGAGATGGTCACATGTGTGCTTATTGTCTTCTTGCAACCTGGCATTTGCGAGATTACTGGCTTAAATTATTCGATTAAAAACACAATTTCCAGAAAATCTAATCAAAGCAATTCGTCTTGATAATGCTGGTGAATTTACTTCCCAAGCCCTTGATGCTTACTGTATGGCTAATGGTATAAGTGTTGAACATCCAGTAATTCATGTTCACACACAAAATGGGTTAGCAGAATCACTTATTAAACGCCTCCAATTAATTGCTAGACCCTTACTTATGAGAACAAATCTCCTAACTTCGGTTTGAGGCATGCTATTTTACATGCCGCAGCACTTATTCGTTTGAGGCCAACAAGTTACCATCAATTATTTCCTATACAATTAGCTTTTGGCCAGCATCCAAATGTTTCCTATTTAAGAATATTCGGGTGTGCGATATATGTTTCCATTGCACCACCTAATCGCACCAAAATGGGACCCCAAAAAAATTGGGGATATATGTTGGATATGATTCTCCCTCTATAGTAAGGTATCTTGAGATACAAATTGGGGATGTATTTAAATCCCGATTTGCGGATTATCATTTTGATGAATCAAAATTTCCAACATTAGGGGGAGAGAATAAGCTTCCTGAAAAGGAACTTAATTGGAATGCATCATCATTGATGCATTTAAATCCTCGATCAGGGCAATGTGAACTAGAAGTTCAAAAGATTATACATTTGCAAAGAATAGCAAATGAATTGCCTGATGCATTTTCAGATACAAAGAGGATAACCAAGTCTTATATACCAGCGAAAAATGCCCCAATTCGAATTGATGTCCCAGTTGGACAAATTGCCACCGAAGCAAATACACGCCAGAAGCGTGGCAGGCCTGTCGGTTCTAAAGACAAAAATCTTCGAAAGAGAAAAGAGGTAAATACTATTCCTGTTGAAAAATACATAGTAAAGACACCTGCAGTTGTACAAAATTCTGATATAATTTTAACGCCAGAAGATGTTCAGGTACCTGAAGATTATAAAAATGACGAGATCTCGATAAATTATGTCTTTAAAGGAGAGAAATGGGACCAAAATAAGACAATTGTCAATAAAATATTTGCATATAATGTGGCATTAAATATCATGCATGAAAATAAGGATCTTGAGCCAAGATCAATCGAAGAATGTCGACAAAGAAATGATTGGCCAAAATGGGAAGAAGCCATGAAGGATGAATTAGACTCACTTGCAAAACGTGGAGTCTTTGGACCTGTAGTCTGTACACCAGAAGATATAAAACCTGTTGGATACAAGTGGGTATTTGTGAGAAAACTTAATGAGAAAAATGAAGTTGTGCGCTACAAAGCCCGACTTGTGGCACAAAGTTTTTCACAAAGGCCCGGTATAGATTATGAAGAAACGTATTCCCCTGTAGTGGATGCGATAACATTGTGTTATTTGGTCAGTTTATCCGCATATTATAAACTACATATGTATTTAATGGATGTGGTAACATCTTATTTATACGGCCCATTAGATCGTGATATCTATATGGAAGTCCTTTAAGGACTGAAGATATCTAAACCATCCAATGAATATTCGCAAGGATTATACTCAGTCAAATTGCAAAGATCTTTATATGGTCTGAAGCAATCTGGACGAATGTGGTATAATCGTCTTACTGAGTATCTGGCTAGAAACGGATTCAAGAATGATGATATCTGCCCATGTGTTTTCATAAAAAAATTTGCATCTGGATTCATTATAATTGCAGTATATGTTGATGATTTAAATATCATTGGGACTCCTGAAGAGATTCCAACAATTATAAAAACTATAAAAGAAGAGTTTGAGACGAAAGATCTTGGAAAAACTAAATTTTGTTTCGGCCTGCAGATCGAGCATATAAAAAATGGGATCTTTATTCATCAAACAACATACACAGAGAAGATCTTGAAAAGATTTTATATGGATAAGTCACATTTCTTAATCCCTTAAGTACCCCAATGATCGTAAGATTTTTAGATGTGAAAAATGATCAATTCCGTCCTAAGGAAGAAAATGAAGATATCATTGGTCTTGAAGTACCATATCTTAGTGCCATTGGAGCGCTAATGTATCTTGCTAATAATACAAGACCCGATATATCATTTGCTGTGAATTTACTAGCAAGATATAGTTCCTCTCCAACTAGAAGACATTAGAATGGAATCAAACATATATTTCGATATCTTCATGGAACGGTTGATATGAGATTATTTTATCCCTATACATCCAAGTCACAGCTAGTTAGCTATGCAGATGCAGGATACTTGTCTGATCCACATAAAGGGAGATCTCAAACAGGATACCTGTTCGCATATGGTGATACAGCTATATCATGGAGGTCCACAAAACAGACGATAGTAGCAACCTCCTCTAATCATGTTGAAATACTAGCGATACATGAAACTAGTCGCGAGTGTTTTTGGCTCCGGAGTTTGATCCAATATATTCTGTCATCATGTGGACTGATTGATCATAAGATAGCTCCAACTGTCCTGTTTGAAGATAATACAGCATGCATTTCTCAATTTAAAGGCGGATATATCAAAGGCGATAGAACAAAGCATATTTCTCCCAAATTCTTCTTCATTCATGATATTCAAAATCAAGGGACAATTGATGCCCAACAGATCCACTCAAGTGATAATCTGGCAGATTTATTTACAAAGTCACTCCCAAAATTCTCTTTTGAAAGATTGGTACATCAGATTGGGATGCGCCGATTTCGAGATATAAAATAATGTCGGCAAGAGGGAGAGGCTGTACTCTTTTTTTTCTTGGTCAGGTTTTTTTTTCATTGGATTTTTCTTGACAAGATTTTTAATGAGGCAGTCCCCATCACAAAGGATATTGTACTCTTTTTCCTTCACTAAAATTTTTTTTCCATTAGATTTTTTCTTTAGTAAGATTTTAATGAGGCATAATCCTAAATGGTCATCCAAGAGGGAGTGTTATGATAAGATCAAATGAGGTGGATGACCATCATTTAATATGGACGGCTCACATTATCAAGAGAGATTAATTTAATGGGAGTTGAAAATGTTACCTCTTGTATACATATAAATAAGAGTGTGATATGAAGCAAACATGAGCAATCAATAAAATTCTCTTTCTCTCTCTCTCTTATACGAACACACTCTTCTCTCTCTTTATATTTTTATATTTGTTACCTCTTCCTTATTTATTTATTTAGTTATTTCATAACATTCGGCATAGTAATATTTAATCCAAACCCTTCCATTCCTAAATATTTAAAAAGAAACTAAATACGTAAATAAAAAATAAAAAATATATTTTTGGCATATTATTTAATTTAATATTTTATTGTTAATTTGTTATTGCATCTCTTTTTATTAATAATTTAAATTTGAAATTTG
>NC_029792.2:24864624-24865096 GCF_000816755.2 Arachis ipaensis
CAGCACCTAAGTATAGAAGTTAGAAGAACCATAGTACATTATGCCAAATTTATTATTGAAATAGATTATTCCAAATTGAATATGATAGTGTTATGGGCAATATTCGTTCATTGGTCCGAAAAGAAGAAAACTAGAAATTAAAAGAAAAGAAATCCCACCTAGAGGATAAAGCAAGCTTGCATGTTGCATATGCTACCAAAATAGAAAGCGATAGAATCATTGTTGGCCATTTTTAATTGGGCGACTTGGTCATCAACAAAATCCGAGTAGCTGAAATTGTCAAAAGATTGTAAAAGGGTATATTCTAATCTAATCAAATCAATAATTCAAGTGTGAATGAAAAATATATCAATTTAATTAATTAGAAGAGCACACACCATGAGAAGCATCTTTTCATCTTTTGCTTTTCTTACCCTTTTTTTTTGTTCCCACAATAACTCCATCTTATTAATAAATTAAGAATAAATCTATG
>NC_029792.2:24865180-24871351 GCF_000816755.2 Arachis ipaensis
TTATGGACATTTGTATTTTATTTTTATAGACGGGTTGGATGTCAATAATAATATTATTTTAAATTTTATTTTTTATTTTTTAAGGTTTAGATGGAAAAAAATCAGACCATTATTACAAAAGAAATCAAATTGAGTAAATGATTGAAGTAGTTACCATGTGAGAGATTAAAATAGTTATCATGTGCCAAACGCTCTCAGAGAGGCAGAAAAAAAATAGTTACATAAAATAAAATATTCCAATTATTATAACATATTATGTAGCCGGCATACCAACGCCGCCGAGAGCATGAAAGAAGTAATCTTAATCACACACTAACATTTATGTCTTTGATTCGAATCTACATGCTAATTTTTAATAGATCGACAAGCGACAATTAATATTAATTATAACCCCACACCAAATAATACTATAAGAAACTATAAAATAAAACAAAAGCCGATAAAGTGGTTGGAGAAAGAACAGTGTTGAGACTTGAGAGACAATGCAATCCACCATGACCACTACCCTTCCCAGTTACCAGTTTATGGTTTAAATACTTCCTATTTTATTTCCATGAAAAAAAAAAAACTGCCAAAAAAGCATATGAATTAGTTTTAAATCCAACTTCTGCATACCCCATTATCTTCTCTATCACATTAAAATTAAGGTACAATATATGTTTTAAATTTTCTAAACCAAATAAAAAATTACAAATAATAAGATAAAAATCACAAAATTTATATGACAATAACTGATTTAATTCAAAAATTTTGAATATTATTTAGATAAATAATAATGTTTTTATATGGAAATTGGAAAGTGAGTGAGAGTAAGATGTTTGTTTGGATTTTGGCAGCATTATTGTGAGAATGGAAAACACTAAAACAGTGTTGGGGTGTCAGATTTGTTACTCTTAGGACCCACGTGCCTCATAATAGTAGAAAAATAGTAGAAAAATAATCATTTTTACTCATAAATTTTAAGAATGCTGACAAAAATATCCATAGAAAAAAGAAACTAATATTGTACTCATTAAAGATGAGTTCAATACGACAAAAGTATTCAAATCATAAATTTTTATTGATTTTTTTAATAAAATTCCCAAATTACTCAGCATTTATCTTCAACCTCATCCTCTCTTCTTCCTTAAATCTCAAATACCTCCATTGCCACCACCTTAACCATCTTTTCTATTCTCTGCTACTCCACCAACCACCACTGTTGCCATCTTTCCACGTCGACGATGACGAAGACAACGACAAGACCTTTAGACAATTCGCCCGTTCCCACGCAGTGCTACCACCTCTGACAGCACCCACCCAAACCCCGTGGCGGCCCTAGCCACTACTAGAAAACTAGTTATTACAGACGGATATTTCCGATGGATTTTATCCCACGGAAATACAGAGAAAATTTCAGAGGGATTTTTTGTCGGAAAACCAAAAAAATGGATTAGCATAAATTACAGACAGAAAAAAAAATCCGTCGATAATTCTGTCGGAAAAATTAATTTTTTTTCCTGTGGGAAATAGTTACAGACGGAAAATCTGTGTGTAATTTAAATTTTTCGTCAGTAAATATTGAGATAACCCTAATCTTATCTCTATCCACTCGATCCATTTACACTCTACCCATATCAAATGAGCTTGTTCCTCTCTCCGTCACCGAGTTGCTTCTTCTCTCCATCACACCAGCTTCGTCCGCCGCTGTTGCCGTCGCTGACGTCACAGATCTCTCTCCGTCGTACCTTGCGTCGCACGGGCTCCCTCCGCCGCCGCATCCAACCCTAACCCCAAAGCTTCGTCGCGCTTCCAACCCTAATTCCAGAACTTCGTCGCGCTTCCAACCCCTGCTTCGCCGCTCCCTCCATCGACGCTCCCTCCGTCTCAAAGCCTCCGTCGTGCTCACTCTCTCGTAAGCCTTCAAACGTCACTCCTTCCTCCATGGCTGAAACCCGTAACGCTCTGTTTTTCCTCCTGCGTCGCCGATCTCTGTCTCCTTCTGCGTGTGGCTGTGCTGAAGCTCCATGGGAAGGATATAAAACGGATTCCATGGGTGAAGCTTAACCACAGCTACAGAAGTACCGCGAGACTCGATTGAAGCAGTACAAGAACGTAACTACGAGAACCTCTCGTTCTCGTGAGGATCTCGACAAGGTGAACACCTCAGCTGCTTCACGCTTTCACTTCTGATTCAGATGAAATTATGAATACTAATTCTAATTTGTTTTTAAACTCCCTGTTTATTTATTTATTTGGCAGGAGTGTTTGGAAGTGCAGAAGGAGAAGGCCTTCTGTATTGGCACCACTTGGGGCAATGATCACCACATGTTTGATACAATGACTGTGATGTCTTTTACCTTCATTTTTATCCCTTTGTTCTACGATACATTACATTACAAGAATGTGTTTTGTTTTATCCCTTTAGTTTTTCTATAAATTACTTATCTTCATATTCAGTGATGTGCAGATTCTCCTTACATGAAAAGGGTACTTTGTACTGTTCAATTTGTGTGTTTGTTCTATAACTTGAAAGCTTATGGTTGCTTCTTAATGACGGTGTTTCTGTTTATTTGGTTGTTTGACTTGTATTAGTTTCAGATTAGTTTTCCTTTTGCTGATATATATGTCTGCCACTAACCTCTCTTTTTAATTTAGATCTACAATTGCAGTTGTCCTGAGGTGAGCAGAAAGTATCAGTTTTCGGCATATTTAGAAATGTTTTGTTATTGGAGGAACTCAAGTGAAGTTTGGAAGTTTAGAAGATCAGGGGTATAATTGTGCTCAATCTACCTGTTACATAGAGCTCGTGAACTGTGTGAAGAATATTTTCATTCTTTTTCATTTAGTTTAGAAATGCAACTCATGATTAAGTTTTATTAGTTGCTTCAAGTTTCATGTTTTAGGCCTCTTATATATATGCTTCTGATGATGGTTTTGCAATTAAAATTTTATGGATTGGTACAATCTTCAGATTCACTTCGATGTATCAACTGTATATACATGCTTTAAGTTCACTTTAGCCCTTTATGGGGAAAAAGTGTAGCAGCATATTTTTGCTTGTCATTTGCTGTTTTTTATTTTATTTTTTGGTGTTGGAAAATCTTGTAAGATATGTGCCTTGTTTCATAACCATGACGAATATTCTTGCCCAATGATGAAGCTGAAGCATGGAGGGTCTGCGGCAAATATGGTGTCAACAGCATCGCTCTCTTTCTCAGCTTCTTTTCCTCCGAGCAATTTCTTCCAAGATTTTTGTCAAAGGTACATAGCTACACACAGCCTTTTCGTTTTCCTGGGACTCTCCCTCTCTTGTGTAATATCATTATTACTATTTGCAAACTGGAGTACCAAAAATTTAGTTCGATTTTTTCAATAGTCTGCTAATTTGAGCTGTTTTCTTGATTTATCTTAAAGTTCTGTTCAAGGAATTGCTTTTACTATGGAGATTTGAATAACTGCAGAGCACGGCTGGTTATTCCTGCTATTGGTTTTAGCATTGGATTCAAATGAATTGATTCAACAATGGGGGTTTATACTTAATCAAATCTGTTTTGCACATCATTGCTATAAACGATGATTTCAGAAATAGAAGTGAAACAAATGGTCCTAGAGCAATTAGAAAAAGGAAATAATAGCATATTACAATGCAACTAAGTAGTTGCAGCCGCCAGCCACCAGCCGCCTGAGTAGGAATCAAGAAATAACTTACATTACTTTAGATTGTGGTATATGGAAAAAGGTTTAGTTTGAGTACAATTGAGATATAATAATTTATATTGTCTTCTTTTATTTGTTAAATTTTTTGGGAGAAGTAGTGATACACTGCTAGCCAATAATAATAAACCTCTTCTCAGTTGTGTTTGTTGTGACACTACTGCAAAGGAATTGAATAAACAGACATGCAAGAGGTTATATGCAGAATCATGTTATGGATTTGGCTCACCAAGCTCTTGATGCCTGATTCTATTTCCATTGCTTATTTCATCAAACAGTTCATAACATCCATTTTCAATTATTACTTCCTTTTCCAAAAACAATAAGAAAACAAAAATAAGCTAAATTTTTTCATGAGGTATTAAATTTGGATCCTGCATTACACATTTGATTTATATGAGTGTTTTATATTCTTCCATTTCTAGAAAAAATACAAGATTATTTATTAAAGGAGCATATAAAAACAATGACTATGATGCTTCTCCAAGATTATTTATGGTTGTTCCATTTATCTCAGTTACCTTTGAGAATATGTAGTGGTTGTTGAAGTACATAACAACTAGCATAAGGTTAATTTATTATGATATGTGTAACTGGTTTAACTCATCCGCATTGATTAAAAAGGAAGTGATAATCAGCAGCCTAAGGACTAGAACATTTTGGCCTTATGGTATGTAGAGTAAACTGGTTGATAATGCTCACTGTTAAATAACTAGAACATTTTGGCCTTATGGTATGCCTTGCATTAGATTAAATTTCTACATTCCTGTTTATTAGTTATTTTAATGAGATAGGACATCTTTACTATTAGACTTATACAATTAAGTTGACTTTTGATGGGTTTGAAAGAGATTATATATCCAACTTTACTGTTTGCCTGGTTTTCAGTTTCAAGTGGTGTGACTGAATTTCTAATGCACATATGTGATATCATGTTCTTGAGACTACACTTCAGGCTCTCATGTTCTTGCTTTTCTTCTTGTGTTGATGTTGAAAATGCAATTCTCGCAGTGGATAGAGCAAGCTTCTGAACAAAACAAGTTTATTTTGTAATTAGAAAAAGTAAAAAAAAAAATTCTATTTTACCTTACAGACGGATTTTCTGTCTGTAATCATGATTTTCCAAAGTTTAAATTACAGACAGAAAATCTGTCGAAAAATCCGTCTGTAATTACAGACGGAAAATCCGTCTGAAAATCTGTCTGTAATTACAGACAGAAAATCTGTTTGAAAATTCACCTGTAATTACAGACGAAAAATCCGTCTAAAAATCTGTCTGTAATTACAGACAGAAAATCCGTCTGAAAATTCGTCTGTAATTACAGACGAAAAATCCGTCTGTAAGTTTGTCGCCTTCAGGAAATGGAGGGAGAATTTACAGAGGAAAAATCCATCGGTAACTAGTAAAAATCCGTCGGTAATTTTCTGACGGAAAAAAATCCATCGGTAAATAATTTCCGACGGGGCTTTTACAGAGGGACAAAATCCGTCGGTAATTTCGTCGGTAACCAAAAATCCGTCTGTAATAAAGACTAAATATGTCTGTAAATCTGTCTGTATTTATCCATTTTCTAGTTGTGAGCGCCGCCTCAAGCCCATGCACAGATCACCTCTACCTTGGCATAATGGCAAGTTCAGAGTTCAGAGCCATCGGATTCAAGCTCCAACAACACCGTCGCACATAGATGCCGTAATGCCTTTCCGGCCAAGACCCCCGTCCAGTGCCGCCACAAGATGGAGAAGCTCTGGAAGCGATACTGAATCGAGATCCAGTGCGCAATGTCCTAAGGCCTTCTTGTGGTGCGATTCAATTCCTCCTAGGTCAACTTCAAGCTCATGGACTTCATGGAGAAAGGTCCTATGTTTACAATAGTACAAATTACAAATTTGTTATACGATTTTAGTATCATTGTAAAATGTAAACAGAGTATTCATGGTAAGAAATTGGTGCACGAAATTGTGATCATCAATGGCGCCAACAACTTGGTACACACAATTGTAATCTCAACTCTTTGTCACAACTCCACACAACTAACCAGCAAGGGCACTGGGTCGTCCAAGTAATAAACCTTACGTGAGTAAGGGTCGATCCCACGGAGATTGTCGGCTTGAAGCAAGCTATGGTCATCTTGTAAATCTCAGTTAGGCGGATTCAAATGGTTATGGAGAATTGATAATTAAAAGATGAATAAAATATAAAATAGGATAGAGATACTTATGTAATTCATTGGTGAGAATTTCAGATAAGCGTATGAAGATGCTTTGTTCCTTCTGAATCTCTGCTTTCCTATTGCCTTCTTCCAATCATTCATACTCCTTTTCATGGCAAGCTTATGTTGGGTTTCACCGTTGTCAATGGCTACCTCCCGTCCTCTCAGTGAAAATGGTCCAAATGCGCTGTCACCACACGGCTAATCAGCTGTTGGTTCTCGATCATGTTGGAATAGGATCCATTGATCCTTTTGCATCTGTCAC